>NC_136646.1:14763968-14950952 GCF_949748355.1 Melanostigma gelatinosum
GCCTGACGTTACAAACGAACTTTTAAGATGATAGCTAAAACAGTTAACAGGACAGGAGCAGAGATAAAGTTATCACACTTCAGCCTGCTCACATCTGAGCAGCTATAAAAAGCCATCACTCCGGGTCACACATATCTGACGTTATGAAACCCATGCACTGCACTCCACTTACCTACGAGTCAACTGACTGATGTCACCTTTCACCCGGTAACCCCGCCGCTCGGAACAACTTCGTAATTGTTTCCGCGGAAACGATTTAGTATTCTAACCTTCCTCCGGATGTCAAGGGCGTAGATGATATGGCGGCGTTGTTTTTTTTTTTAAGGGAAACCAGTCGTTTTGTTAAGTGTTACAACAGTTTTACAGTCGGAACAGTTTACGTCAGTGCGGCTGTAACTGACGTTAAGTAGGCTATAGGAACAGTTCACATTCAAACGGTTATTTTGGATTGTCTGTCAAACGTACGTACGCGAGTCCCGTCGGCGGAAATCTACGGTTGGGGGGGGGAGTTCATAACTTGTGTCCGTAATAAGCGAAAGAGACCGAGAACGGAGTGAGAGCAGCGAAATGCAGAAAGAGCCAGGCTATCGTCTGTTCTCCATATTGAATGGAGTCACTGCCAAAAAGGAAGCACCGCCCACCCCGGGTATGAGGCTTCAAAAGCAGCTCAGCCATTCGTTAAACCCAGCGCTCGTCAGGCGCTCTCAATTCTGATTGGGCAACACTAACCCCGCCTGATTGCCCAACCAACAGTTTTGCAGGTGGCTGCTATTGATAGTAGCACTGGCACAGACTACTAACTAAATGTTGTGAAAGTCTCATTCCATCCCTTATTCACACAGCTGGCATGCTGACCATGGGTCCCATCAAGCCCCGTTGAAAATGACACAGCAAAGTTGACATTTTTTCACATCACACCACAAAAGTAATAATTTATTAAAAAGTCTAAGAACAAAATGATCATTGCAGACTGAAAGCCTCCCTGTGTGTGTCTTCACAGGACCTATTTTCTCTCACTGTGGGTCTCTGTGCATACAAAGCACAACAAAGTCTGAAAAGCACTGCCTTCCTCAGTAAGATGTAAACCCAAGGGTCCAAGATCTGATTCCAGGAGGCCATGCGCAAGCCCAGAAGAATGAACCCATCTTTCTCATAGGTTGAGGTTCTTTGGTTGAACTGCAGCACAATAATGTGGATCTATATTGAAGGAGACACACAGAATCACTCATGAGGTATAGCTGTTACTTTATCATCGAAACAATTCTTTAAAATACCTGAACACTAAATCTGGTAAACTAAAAAAGTACTCACAAGAAAGGGGCCCCAGCATACGCAGGAAACCACAGTGATCACTGCCAGTTGTGCCATCATCTCCACATCCAGTGAACAAAACACGGAGGTAGACGTGGACGATGCACGACGAGTGCTGCGACCTGACGATTCTGCATTACCGTTGTGGCACTTCAATCTGGCCTGCAGCAATGCCAGACCACTCAGGATGTTGCAGAGTAGGGAAAAAGTGAGTGCAGTGAGGCCCAGACAGGAGAAGGCCAGAGCCAGATTGGTGTCAGCTGTAGACTGTGGGTCGTGGATAGGCAAGAAACACCACGTCCCAGGAAACTGGGTAGTGTAAGTGCCCACAGCAAAGAAAGGTAGAACTGCCAGCACGAGTGCAAGAGAGGACAGAAATAACACAACTCGCCACACGTGACTTAATGTGATCATAGCGGCGTGGAAAAAGGGCTGAGTGATGGCCACACAGCGCTCCACCGCCATGGCACAACCCAGCAGCAAAGGGCATAAGCCAAAAAACACCATACTTGCCCCAAAAATGTGGCAGAATTCTTTGGTGGGCTTCCCGGCCTGTATTTTATTCCTCTGATCTATGTGCAGATACAAAGCAAATGCGCCTGGGATCACATGACCTGCAAGGTCAGCCAAAAGCAAAGCCACCGTCAGTAGCAGAAATGGTGCTTTGGATTGGCGGCGGAATCGCAGACGGGACTTAGCCAGGATGCCCAGAGCCGTGAGGTTGGAGATGGCGCCGAATGTCATCGTGAAGCAGGACATCCCCAAACTTGAAGATTTGACGAGCGGCCAGGTGCTGTTGCTCGGCCAGGGGCCGGGCTGCTCAGAGGAGTTGATCCTCAGGTTCTGGGCGAGGATGGACGGCGTAGAAGAGGTAGAAAATGAAGTCATGAGTATAGACGATGTCCTCATCTTCAGTGTCATCTACAGAGAATCACAGGCAAAGATAACATACTCCCATTTGTTCAAACAAAGCCACTGATTGACACCTTGTAATGTTGTTTTATGTCATCCTGTTCTGCCGCCTAAAAGGTGTCTGGGGTAATTAATAGACAGCAGGATAACAGAGAGGTTGACGAAGTCTTAAATGCAAAATGATGTACGAATGAATGCGATGACACATATTTCTCTGGACCACTCAAAGACTAATTACAACAAGGGAGCGTAATTAGAAGAGCTACCCAGGCAATAATATAGAGGAGTGGATGAATCTTTTTCAAGTGTCATGAAAGCTGATACACGTGAATTGCCTGCTTGGAGGACATGAATAGATGCTTCCTCACAAATGCACACTTCAAAAAGGCATGACTGTTCATGGAAAATGCACATGAAGCATCGGCCTCCAGCAGTGGGTTTAATGCTGTGTGTCATATTTGTAGGGTATTCTCACTCAGCTGACGGGTGGAAAGATTCGTAGCGAGAGACATGACAAGGGACTCAGACCAGGTTTACATCCAAAACAAGCTGTGCAGCCAAGTGGATGCCCCGAGGAGAGGATGATCAAACTGTTAACAAACTTGGTGTGGAAATGCAGGGAACTTTCGTAATTTTTTTCGTCGGTTTGCACAACAGGCTCCCAGAGCAGACATTGTTTCTGTTTCACAAAATGTTCTTCTTTTGCCACATTTATTTTCCTCTCCTCATTTCCTTATTCCACTCCCACCTGCCACACTTACTGTCCATATTTATCTTTTGCTCCTGCTCCACAACTTCTCGCTTGACTGGTTCCCTAACTCATTATTCCATTATTTTGGTTTTGGCTGAACTGTCACGATGCCATCAGTGTGCATCAGTTTGTCTGTGTTGGAAAGAGAGAGAGAGCTTGGGTTTTGAAAATGTATGAATCATAATGACTTTCAATCACTGATCACCATTTAAGATGCTTTGAACCAAACCTAAAGAGAAACTAAACCTGCGGATGATTTTAAACAGCAAACTGTGGCAACAACAGTCTTGTATTTGTTTTTTGCTATACTTGCTTTTTGATATCATTAAGCTTCAACCATGCAGGATGTGCCGATGTGCATTAGCAATTTTCATCCTATTGTCATACATCATGCATCAGATAGTTGATATTTGTTCCAGGTTAATTGATTCTCCCTCTTCAGACGCAGCCTTTTCACAGAGGCACTGCAGTAATGAGCGCAGACTTTCTTAGTAGGTACGTGGATAGACATCTCAGAACAGCCCTCCAGTGGCAAAAGGTTTCAGGAGCGGACATGTCTTTATATAAGAAAACAAGAAGGAAGTCAAAACCGCAGCTGAAATCAATCTGGTTCTCTTCCATCTTCTGGCAAGACAGAATCCTCTGAATCTGGAAACATGTCAGCTTTGTTAGCACCAGTCTACACCAGTGACTCACAGCTGATCAAGCTGTCAATTTGTTTTGATCATCTTTCTTTAAAAAAAAAATGGACAAACCAAAGAGCTGCTGGTGGATTTCCGCCGGTGTAAACACTCTCCGCCTGTACCAGTGAACATCCAGGGAATAGACCTTGAGATGGTGAGATCCTTTAATAAGTACCTGGGTGTTCACTTGAATAATAAACTGGGCTGGACAGACAACACAAATGCACTCCATATAAAGGGACAGAGCAGACTGTCTGCTGAGGAGACTCAGGTCTGTCCGAGTGCAGGGAGCACTCCCGCACCTTCTTTTGACTCTGTGGTGGCATCAGCCATCTTTTATGGAGCGGTTTGCTGGGGCAGGAAGAGACTAAACAGGTAAAGAAGGCCAGCAGTGTCCTCGGATGCCCACTGGATCCAGTAGAAGCGGTGGGAGAGAGGAGAATGACGGCCACGCTATCATCCCTGATGGACAACATCTCTCACACCATGCAGGACACACTAACAGCAGCGAGCCGGCGGCTTCACCCGCAGCGTTTGAAGGAGAGATACCGCAGGTCCTTCCTTCCTGCTGCTGTCAGAGTGCACAACCAACACTGCTCTAAATAGACCACACATATAAAACATGAAACCCCAGAAAATGACTCATTCATTCATGTGCAATATCAATGTACATATGTGCAATAAAGACACTTTGCAATGCAAACTCTTCACACTTCTTTCCTCATACGTGCAATAATGTGCATTATATTGTATTTTTTAGCTTCTTTTTTTTAGATTTATTATACCTTTACTGTTTGACTATTTATGCACTTGTTTTGCTTTTATTCTCTTGTTTTGTTTTTTTTACTGATGTCTCATGTTACACTGTGCACTTTGCGGCTGTAATCCTGCACATTTCCCTGCTGTGGGACTAATAAAGCATTATCTTACTTTACCTCTCTCCTACTTCATCAATAGTCAGTGAACCCACTGAGAGAAGTGTTTTTCCTGTAACGTGTGAGGAAACTACAGAGGAACTTGATTTGAAGGAATCCAGGGGTTACATTGAGGATTGGGAAGATGTCATAACAACAGAAAATTGTCTCGGCGACCGTGATATATTATGGATACCGTATCTCTTCTCAAACACCTAGGCTGCTGCTCTTGTTTAATTCTTATTTTACTGTGTTCTTTTAAACAGAACAACCCAGCTGACCCCGGGGCAGTGCTCCTTCTGCATTACGCATGTCTCAAATAAAGCTTCCAAGATGTCCGAATCTCTCTTGGAATGCCCACAGCTCTCCCTTATAATGAAAGGGGATTAAATAGATGAAATAAAGGACGAATCCTACAGCTTTCTCAGAGATCTAATTTGCCACCAGAACATTATTTGATAAGTATCATATCTATGAAGTAAATCACCATGAAATGGTTATGAATAATAAACTAAACTTACCGTCAGTGGACTCCGGATGAACGTGGGATTATTTGGGACGGCTCAGAGTAAATGAGAGAGGACGAATATGTCTCTCTTGTCCGCAGAGCTGCCCGACTTGCCACGTTCAGTACTAATCACTATTGTTCACAATCATCTACTCTCGTTCTCCTCCCTTCCTTTTCCCCTGCCTCGCTGACAGATTTTCTTTCTCCCAGGTCCGGCTTTCTCTCTCTCTCCAGAGATTTGGAAGCTATTCTATATCTACATGCCGCATCTGCATTTTCCATGCTCTTCCCCCCTCTGGATGTGGACCTTCCATCTTCTCTGCTGGATTTCTTTGTACCAGAGAGGGATCTCAGGAATCAATTTCATTTTGTAGTATTGATCCAGTGCTAGCTGAATAATTCAACAGTGAAAATAAAGTCAGGTATCTCAAATCCTCAATGATGATTCCATTTCCCTCAAAGCAGAAAGAGTTTGTTAATCAGCTACTTATCCCCTATTTCGGTCCCATAAACATACAGTAAGCACAGAGACGGACATGAAAGGAGTTTGAAAGAGCATGACGATCATCATCATCATCAGGAGTGAATCTACCGAGGTTTGTTCAATGGTTTGTTTCCTCCTTTAAATTCAGTTTAGTTTAGTTGTTTTTGAGACCATCAAGTCTGTATCCCACACAAACAGGAAGGAAAAGGAGATAATCTTCTATTTCCTCTGTCTCGAGCTTTTAAGTCAACCAGCTAGATAAGCGTTTTTTCCGTAGTGAGCAAATGTAAGAGTGTGAGACACGAAGGTGGAAATGAAGATAACATCATTGCATGTGTTTGATAATGACTTGCTGTTTGCCCTTGTTGCCATTTCTACTCGATCTCGGCTGACGTAAAGAACTATAAAGTAAAAGATGTATTTTTCCTTTAGATGCTCAAAACTAATTTATTCTATATTTTAAATAGAGTAATTCAAGGCCAGTGGTGGGAAGACCATCACACGGATCTCTTACATCATCAACGCATTTATTCAATTTAAAGCTTCCAGGAGAGGCATGAAAAGTATGAAAACACATTGAAATAATAAAAATCGCAAAAAAACAGGAAATGTAAATATGAAATACGGAAGCTAAGATTCTTATTTTGACCAAACATCAAACAGAAAGTTCAAAATGGAGCTAAAGCCAGTGCTTACAACAGTACTAATATTACTATAGACAATAATAACAAAAGTAATCTTTAAACATTCAAGTTTAAATAAAAAAAACAACTTTGATAGAATACATTTAACTTGTTACAGCATGTTGATTGGAGCAGGAAAGCAGTCACTTACTGTATTACATACTGAATCGCCCGGCAATATATACACAAATATACTCTACTTTAAAAAAAGATCTATTTCTGTCACAGATTTCTCCTTTTTGTTGGTCATATTAAGATAATATCAATTTAAATACAAGTTCTACAGAAAAAAAGTGCTTGTCTCAGAACTATCTTTCAGATTGTCTTTGCGGGTTTAATTAAGTACCTGGATGACACAACAAGCCATATTACATGTACCTGATAAAACAGGTCCTCAAAACATTATCTATCACCATTTTTTTCCACATATGAAAAAAACTAAACATTTGGAGATTATTTTTCCAAAACAAGTGACTTTTTTTTTTTTTTTTTTTACCATTCGTTATATAAATAAATATAATAAAAATATAACAATAATAAACCTCAAATAAAACAAATGTGGGCATGAAAGTGAAGCACACTATGTGCTTTACTCAAGGGTTAGCTTAACAACTGTCGAACGTCCTTTCTCATTTTGAAGGAAATCCCGAATTTGTATACAATCAACTGTTCCATTTTAAATAGCTACAAATAAAAAGACCAACTCAATAACAAAAAAGGTAAAGAGAATGTAAAGAAGGATAATATTTAAGCAAACCGGTGCATTGACCCCAAATGGCAGGGCAGTATAGTTGGCTGCATGTCTTCAGGAAGTAGATCAGAATTTGCTCCTGCGTCACTTTGTAGCGGCTCAGATGCGAGACTCTCTCGTGTCCTGGCTGCTCTTTGATGCCTGAGGACCGCAGACAGAGAAGCAAGCCCGTCAGTCACGACAGACACATTCAGTATTCTTTCATTATCAGGCTGTACTCTGACACACTTCACATCTCCTACAATACCTCATCATCTTCAAACCCTGAAAGAATAAAAAGTGTTTGCTCTTGGAGGGTTTCCAAATCAAACTTCCAATGACTGAAGCACATTAAGTCTCCTCAGAAATCTAATTACAGATGAAATGTTAAACTGTGCAGTGTTTCCACGTGTATACTTGATGTTTGATTTGCTTGGTCAGTGAACGATTAAGGCATTTATTATTGGGCATTAAGTAAATACGATTGTTTTTCTTTAGATACGATGTTTTATGAAAATAGATATGGTGGCTAAATAAAGATATCATACTGTATCTCATTTGATTCAGCACATTGCTATGCTGCATTCTCGTGAAATAAGTGACAACTGCACGAGTATTGGAGAAAACCTGAATCAGAGAGGCTGTGGTGAAATATTAATAACTGCTTACATGAGCTTTGCTGGTGTGCGAGTAGCTGAGGTTTGAGTAACTCTTCTTCCAAGGAGCACAGCATCTGGACAGGATGTGTCCATATTCTTCCCTCACCTACATACAAGAAGAAGAATTGAGTTTTGACACCAGAAAAAAAAAAGGCAGCAGAGCTTGTTCTTTTATTTTTGACAGGAGCTTTAACCCACCTGTTTGGAAAACAGGCAGTGCATGACAAAAAGCATAACCCCCTGAAAGCTGCCAAAGATAGTGAACAGGTAAGACATGACTATTGTCCCCTCCTCAAACTGGAAACAACCAAAGATCCACATGGTGCCCAACAAAGTCAGCTGAGCCACTGCAGTAATGGTGAACGCCCTGCAGGAGGCAACAAAGACACACACAGGTCTTAACTGAGGCACTTTAAACCAGAAATAACTTTTTTTTAGGGAAGAATAATCTGTATTTATTTCTCGTTGGTTGGAGAGGCAGTAATATAGCAAATGTGCAGCTCCACATGTCAAATATATGCTTTCATATTTACACACATACACTTCTTACGTGGGCCTGATTGTTGTAGTGAACAGGTAGTTTGTGCTGACTCACTTTATTTTCTGCAGATTGTCAAAGTCAGGGTTTAAACTTGAGAACTTCTGTGCCAACTTCCACACAGTGATGAGAAAGAAGAAAATGTTGACCTGAAAGGCAACATATGATGAGTTGTTGTTTTTTTTTGTGTTCATTTTCAAGATTATTTTCAATTTAACAATTTCCTACACTCACAATGATGATGAGGCAGGCAGGGCCAAAGAAACCCCAAATGAATTTCAGGTTCAACCAACAACTGCAAAGTAAAATTGAGAGTTTATTGAGCAGCATATATGTCAACATAACCTGGGAATCAGGAATACATTAAAGATAAAACAAGATCAGCATCAGTGGGGGGGTGTCTTACTGTTTCTTGGTGCCATATCCCTCGGCGTTAGCTAAGGCAGAGATACCGACAATAACAGCTGGGACTCCATAGCCACCTCCCATCATGTAGAGGGTTTTGAAGTTGGTGTTAAAGACCAGGACTACCATCCTGAAGAGCTGTATGCCCTCCAGACACATCCAGCAAAATGCTGCCAGATAGAAGAAATGTAGCAGCCCTGCTACCACTGCACAGCCAACCTAATGCAGGAGGGAGAGAGACGAGCATCACGATGACAGCCGTGAAAAAAGGGGACAAGGGATGCTGCGACATGGGGAGAAAGTAATAGGGAGGGAACTATTTGCTGAATAGTTGTTTATAAGTCTACAGGACCCACATAAATCATTCAGTAGCTCTGCTCTTTCTTAGAAACTATTCCGCTGCTGTATTTCGACTGTATTTTGACTTGTGCGAGCTGTTGCAGAAGTATTTACCCGGCTCTCCGTCCGAGAGATGCCTGCGAGGAAGATGACGGTGGCAATGAAGAGGCAGATGCAGAGGTGCAGGTGGATGGTGGTTCTTGGGCTTTTGATGGATCGGATCAACGAGAACGTCAGGATGCAGATGAACAGGCAAATGAGGGAAAGGCACAGACCCACCCATGTGATCAGCTGCAGTTCAAACGTGTCCTGTTGAGAGAGATGGTTTTACATTACAGTAGACACAAACAGACTTAACTTTCAACTGGAGACCTATAAGCGTCCCGATTTGCTATGTGTCATTACGTATGAGAGTTGTCACCTCTATGTCATAGAGCGCCATGAGCACAGCAAAGCTGCTCAGATGGTTGCAGGAACACACAGTGTATTCAGGCTTGGACTCCACCACTGTGCAGCCACGAGGAGACCAGGACCCTCCTTCCTCCGAGGCGTCCCAGAACACACAGGTGTGGTTGTTTTTATCTGTCTGTGAAGCAGAAGAGAAAATGACCATCACACAAGTAATATTTCCCCTCAGGAGACAGATTAATACACATAATGGCAAACGAGGCGCTACCTGTTTGAGGTGGTAGAAAGTCAATCTGACTGGCTCTTTGAGGTGGCTTGTGTTTCTGTTACTGACAGAGACAGTCACGACTTTAGAGTTGAGCTCAAAGCTTGGGTTCGCTTGTGGTTTCATCCCACTGAAGAAGCCATCGGCAGAGTCCTCCAGGTTTGCATAGCTCAGCAAGGACACTGTTGTGAAGCCTTTCACAATCATAGCAGGGGAACACCAGATATTAGTGGACATTCATCACATTTTGTCTACATCCTGATGAAAGTGGTCCCCAACGTGTTGCTCATGATCATTACCAGGGTAATAGGAAGGATCTCCAGCAGCGGTCTCCAACTGGATGTCCAGCTGAGCTTGCTTCGATGATAGAGTCACAGCTCCCTTGGGCAAGTCTTCCCCTTTCTCTACCAGCAGCTCCAGCTCTGCACCCAAGTAGATACATGTTCATCAACATGAATTGCTTTGTCTGGTAATACTGTAGATGACCTCAGAAGAGGAGAAATCGACCAGCGTTTGAAACAAACGCTCCATCAGAAGAGGCTTTTATCGTGTCCAGATTGCCTTTGTACCTGTGTGAGTGGAGGATTTTGTTGTCCCGGGGGGCTTAATGAAAGCTGATATGAGCCTCAGAGTGTTCTCCACCATGTTCAGAAAGGTGGAGACTTTCCTGTTATCATTGAAAGCTCCACCGGACAAGAGCTTGTCGATGACAGACAACAGTCTCTACAGCCACAGGAGAGGAGGGGGAGGGGGAGCGACATGAGCATGAGCAGGGGAAAAACAGGAGGCAGAAGTCAGTCAGAGGCAGACATTCAGGCTGCATACCACCTCAGGTCAACATAAACAGTCTGCATAGCTGTGCAAAGACATGTGAACTCCATGTGGCAAAAACTGAAGGCTTTTTTTTGGCATAATCAAATTACATTTCAATTCATTTATGTACAGAAATACCTTCAGTATGTCCTCTCCATCCAGCTCTGTCGGATTCTCACTTTCTGTAAGGTTCAGACAGCTTTTCTCCAACTGCATCATGAGATCATGTGCAACGGGAAACTTGTAGGAAAGCAATTTGGGGAGAACGAAACGAAAGTATGAGGCTAAAGTCATTTAAATATATATTGAGCTGTGATTTGTTTCTGGTGTGGCTTTACCTCCTGCAGATTGTTCATAACTTTGAATGCATCACAGTTCAACGCTGAGGAAACAGGAAGTTTTGTTTCATTACAACGTGCTCGCTGAAGACTGTAACTTTCACATCACGAGGACATGAAAACCTTCTGTTTATACATTTACAGAGCAAACAGCGGTTCAGGGATGGCTGTTGGAAAAAGTGGAGTGCTGCAGCGTTCTCTACCGGTGCAGCGAGACCCTTTGTTGCCATAGTTAGTGAACCCTGCGTGGCATGCGCAGTAATGGCCGCTGGCTCCACGGTGGCAGGTTCCATTTCCGCAGATTGTCCTATCGATCATACATATGTCTAAAATGGAAACAAATCAGGGAGAGGAAAAAGTGTGTGTCAGCCGGTGCTACATATCCTGGTCCACCTGCACGTTCATATCCAAAATAGTGCTTGATAGGTTTAAAGATAATGCTTAGAAAACATAAAGCAGTCCGGACAGAACCAAAACACAGAACAGCCAATCACTAAATCAACCAACTTAGAAGTCAGAACTAAAACCAAATTATCAAAACTTTCTTTTCCACTGTGCAAACATCGTTTGATAAAACAACATGCAGAGTTACATCTGGATCAAATGAACTTCTTCAGTCGTTTTTTTAAAACAATGTGAGACTCATTATTGTATTTTGAGGACTCACGTCATGGCCCTCACCTTCACATTGCTCCTGACTGCCAGAGAAGTTAGATCTGCCAGATTGTAGTCCAAAGCCAGCGTTACAGACACAGTGAAAACTGCCTGGTGTGTTGACGCACGCTGCATTTTGTCCACAAACATCTGTCTCTTCACAGTCATCAATATCTACATGAGCAGGAAGAAGACATCTTAGAATAACTGAGGAAGGAAACGATCACTTGAACCACCGATGTTTTCTTTCTCGTAAACAGATAAAGAGACACTGCAGTCACATCAAGAGAGAACAATTACACTTAGAGGTCATAAACCTACCGCAGGATTATCTCATAAGTAGCTCACCTCTGCATGTAACGTTGTCACCGTGGGAAAAGCGTTCCACTCCAGTAGTGGAAATGAATCCATTATCACAAATGCAGGAATAATGTGGAATTGCATTGAAGCATTTGGCATTAAGTCCACAGATGTCTTTGTCTTCCAAGCACTCGTTGATGTCTGAAAGCAAAAGATCAGGACGGGACTTTTAATACTTCGACTGCAGCAGTAAAACCTTCTCTGCTTCCACGGATCCCATGTACACGATGACCCACCTTTACATGTTGCTGACGTTCCAGCGGAAAAATTCAAAGCGCCTGTTGATGATGAGAAGCCGTCAGCACATCGGCAGTAGAAGCTGCCGATCGTGTTGTGACAGGTCGTGTCCTCTCCACATGGCCCGACCTCGTCAGGATATTCCACATCAACCTCACATTCATCAGCATCTTAATTAAGGAAGCGTGAATGTGAGAAAAATGGATGCAAATTAGACTCTTTTCCCTAAATCAAGTTAGGTAATAATACATTTCAAAAGCAATTTGTAGACGTTAACTTATTTTATATCTGAATGCATCATTTAGCAAACCATATCATATATTTTCAGTTTCTAACTTCTATATGCAAAGATGAGAAAAACGCACACATGCCACAACATGGCTGTTTTTCTATGATGGTTTATGTATGAAATAAGTCTGCTTGTCATACCAATGCATTTTTTCTCCACATAATCGAGTCCTTTCGGGCAGTCTGGTTTCGACAGCTCAGACGGGACCATGATGAAGCAGAGGTACAGAGCTGAAAAGCAAGCAAGCGACTGTCAGTCAAGTTTAACACTTTCTCAGCATTAAAGCAACATCCACCTCGGCACCCATGCTTAATCTACACACGAACCACTTTTAAAAATCATTCAAAAATCTTTCTGTGTGGCTACAGCAGCATTGAGGACCAGTTTGACCGCATAAATAAGACCAGAAATGTTCAGAGATTTAAAAAAATGCTCTGCAGTAAAGGTAGATTCCCTCATATTCTACCCTCATTTCCTCAGATTGTTCCAACAGCATCTGCACCATATTTCAACAAGGGTGTCTGCAGAACTCTGCTTCCTACGTATGAGGAAACATCAGCCGGTGTTGCACAAGCGCAAAAAAAAAAGCAGTACATCCTCAAACTGCTCGAGTGCAGAGTCAGTCCTCAGTGGCTGCCTAAATGACGCCAGATGGGTGTAATGTGCACTCAGCATATGGAAACAGGAAGAAACGGTCCAGTTACACCCCCCCCCCCATTATCAGCTTAAACAATGAATTCAGTATAATTATCAAAAGAAGCAGTTAGTTAATTGTTAATTAAAGGGCCAGTTTATTCAAATCACATAGAGGATTGCAACAACACCAATAAATTGGAGTTGAATTCTATTTAGTACTTGAAAACACTCTCTGTTACCTTTGGAAGAAAATAGTTGACAGTAGAACCCGTTGGATGGATACGGTAGACATTGGGGGTAAGTTTTGAGGAGATTTAAAGTGCTTTGAGATACCGTTCAGTTTCTCTCTGGGCAGCTGATAATCATAACGATTGCATTCATATCCAGGTAACAGGAGCTTATAATTTGAGTTCATAATAAACAGGCTGGCTGAGATTGTTGTCATGATATTATGAAGTGATTTAGTGGTTTGCACAAGTTGTCATCTCTCAATGTTGTGTTGTCTCATAGCAACACACAGAGCTTCTTCCTGTGTGACTGTGGGCGCTGTGCGATGAGCTCATAGTGTATAAATATCACTATAAAAGCAGAAGAGCAGAGGTCCTCTGTGGGACCCAGATAGTGAGTTGTTTGAAGAAAAGCTGCTGTGTTCAGCATCACTCTCCTTGCTTTTCTCCTAATTCATTGGGGCTCTTTCCCACACTGGGCTTCAGGCTCTGACTACTGCAGAGAAGCTCGCATTAATGAAGAACTGTGGCAGTTTGAGTTTCTCACCATTTGAATTTCTGCCCGGGAGACTTGGCAGATTTGATCTCAGCAGAAAGTTGTTAAATACAGTAAAAACATGTGGAATTTAGAAATACACATTACGGTATAAAATAGTTTTAATTGTGTCTGTTAAAGTAATTTACTTTACACATTTTTGTTTTGATCATGTGAATATTTTTTTCTGTCAAGCACTTTGGTCAACATTTTGTAAATGTGCTCTATAAACAAATTTGACTTGACTATTATTATGATTCAATCATTTACTTGATCAACTTTTTAAAAGGTATACGTTTAATTGCAGTATACAGTGTGTTAAAACGTGTCACACAACATCATTTTTTCTTGTCTAAAATTTCATTTGAACAGAAAACACACACAGATATACAGATATACCTATTCTTTAAGGTTTTCAGGCAACTGCAGCCAGTTAGTTTCCCTCTCTGGGCCCCAGAACATTTTCAAACTTTCCCAACAGATGATTTTCCATCCCAACTACCGGGCAAATGGATGACAGATGTGACTCACCCAGTATCAGGAGCTTCCACCTGCCCGCCATGGTGAAGAAGGAAACACGGTCCAGATGTATAAGAAAAGTAAAAACAACCCAAACTGGGTACCTCGACCGCACGGTTCAGTCCTCTTCTCTTTTTCTTTTCTTTTTTCAAAGTTGCCCCACTTGTTTCTGTCACTTTACAATGTAAAGGTAAGGGAATGGGAAAAAAAGAGCACCAACCAGTCAAGCTGATGGACGTGGAAAAAGTCTGGACAGTATATGCTGATACCAGCATATATAGAGATATCTAAAAATACTGGACTCAGTAGTCTCTCATCTCATACAACAACCTCTCCTCCGTCTCTTTCGCTCTTTTGAATCGTCATCTGCTCTCACTAATGAGGTGACATGCTGAGATGACTAGTTTTCTGGGGAGGGGTTTCTCCCTCCCGCTCTCTCTCTCTCTCTCTCTCTCTCTCTCTCTCTCTCTCTCTCTCTCTCTCTCTCTCTCTCTCTCTCTCTCTCCCTAAATCACATCTCTGACACAGAGGCTGGTTGAGGAGTGCAGCCAGAAGTTACTGAAAAGTAACCCCTGCTCTTGTTGGGGTGGGGTGATAGTGAGAGGAAATGACAATGCCAGCTCACTCTACCCTACTTCCATGATAATGTTACTTTACAGTGTTTTTGCAAAGGTAATTTATCTCTCTCTCTGTCTTGCTCATGTCTCTGTATATTCCCCCTCTGCTGGGGAGGTTAGGGGAGAGACGGGGGGTCAAGAGGAGTTTATGAGACTCATTGTCCTGCTGGTGGGCATAAGCTCCCATGAGTTTTAGCACACGGCCTGCAAACTATGGCGATGACATATATATGTAGCTTTTGCCTGTGAGTGCGTCTGTTTGAGACAATGTAACAATGGTCACAATGTTGAGCTTCATTTGGAACAAAGGGAACAAAGAACAGTGAATTTATATGTATTTATAATATGTAATGTAATTTCCCACTCCCTGAGGGCAGACATGCTGCACTTATTTACAGTATAAGAGAAAGAAGCAGCAAATTTAGGTCACAAATTAATATGAACTGAAGCACAACATAAAATAGATCAAACTGCTAAAAAACATGATCTTTATCATAAGTTTCACAAGGTGCCTGTCAAATGAAAGTTGTCAGTAAGAGGAAATACAGCTCTGAGAAACGTGCAGGAAGGGACATAATGTTCTTTTATTTATCACACATCTTTTGATGTTCACTACGTCTGTGTCACAAAGTGACACCCCTGTCGCGCACGACTTAACTTAGGCAGACTAAGCTGTACTGGCTTGACTGTGAACAAAAAAAACCCCCGGTGGAAACGCTATAAGCGTTCATAAGAGCAACCTCATGGAACAAAACAAATTGTTGAATTTTCGGGCATTTTTCTCGTTTCCAGCTCGCAGTGGCGAGGTCATTTTCAGGTCTGGACACACTGTCCCAAGACTCACTGACAGGCAGGGTGAATATTGCATTATTTGACACTCTTAAACAATGGGGTGGGCTTTGTGGGGGTAGGAAAATGGAGGTGACAGACAGCGGGCCTTTAGGGACTGGCGGTGTACTGCTGTGTAACAGAGCATGCTCACAGTTAGACCTTGAAATGTACTGACATTAGCATGACCTAGAACCCCCCCCCCCCGCCCCTGCCTTTAAATAGGCCGATAGCGTATATGTGCTCTAAATCTGAATCTATTTTTACAAACATTTGTTCCACTGGTGACAGGCTTCTGGTGCTCACTCCATCTGTATGAACAATCAATTAAACAGCAGTAAATCTAATATTGAATTATGCTCACATTCGACACATAAAACAACACTGGTGACTGTGTTGTGGCCAACAATATGTGACACTTTTGATCATGTAATTTAGCTTTTTCAACAGCTCGGCCTCTGAGTAGTTGCACTGTAGCCCTGTGGTTGAGTCTTTACTGGGAGTAAATACAAAATGAAACACTTAAAAATCACGAAAACAATTAAAAAAGCAGCTTTTTAAAAGGGTGGCTATAACATGAAACACACTGTGACTCTAAATCACTAAGACACCAAACACCACCCATGTAAATATGCGGTTGTTGGGTAAATATTAATTTACCGCAGAACACAAACAAAAAGTGGAACTCGAGCTGACTCACCTCATGGGAACTTATTCACTGTAACGGTACATCGTGTGCTATGTGAGTTGTGATCTGTTCTTTAGTGACATCTCGAGCACACAGCACGTGCTGTGCAGTGCTGATGGGAATGGTAACAAATGATCCAGGAGTAGAGTACCACACACACACACATACTTTATCATAATCAAGTATGCAAGCAGTATGAAGGCAAGAATATGCAGTTTATTTCCAGTTAAATTAGAAGTGATTCACTCCCTTTTTCTTTCTTTTTCTTTCTGAATTATCAAACAATGAGGAGGGAACCTCAATGTGCTCCAGCTGTCTCAACAACTTCCTGACAAACCCTGAACAAAAAGGTCAAATTGGAGACCGGGCAGTCTGGTCAAACCCCTTGTATCACTGAGACTTAGTCATTTCAGAATGTTCTATTTCCAAAGAAAAGCTTCAGTTGGAAGTGCATCAGTAAATATTTCAAAAGCTGCAAAACTGATATGATGTAATCCTTGTGTTTGCGCCAGTGCGGCACAACGTTGAAGTCCTTCCACATGCAAATTTACCTGGTCAGTAAAAGTGACTTTATTAATTGCTATCGTATTATATAATTGCACTACCTTGAAAATACCCTTTGAAAAACGTGTGACAATCTTTTGGAAATGACTGCATGGCACACGGTGAATATAGTTTTGCCAAACCACACCATGTGTGAAACATTGTACATAGGTGGCTGGTGGTGAAGCAAACTGCTGGCCCTTTAATTTATGAACCACATAAAGGAGTTGCTGGCAGAGCTATATGAATGAATGAATGAATTTTATTTATATAGCGCTTTTCACAGACAGTAGTATCACAAAGTGCTTAACAGAGCAGACATTTAAAAGCATAAAAAACACAATGTGACCCAAGGGTCAATAAATTATCTACACAGAGAAAATTAAAAAATTAAAGAATAAAGTAAAAAATAAAATAAAAAATAAAATAAAAATGTAAAACATATTTTAAGAGCAGGTCTAGGACATGGGTTTACTTTTACACAAACGCCAGCCTAAACAGGTGGGTTGTTAGCTGGCTTTTAAAAGTATCCACAGTATCTGCGAGGCGTAGAGTTGCAGGCAGAGCATTCCAGAGCCTCGGGGCCACTGCCTCAAAGGCTCGGTCACCTCGGCTCTTAAATCGTGTGCGTGGGACTGACAGAAGACCTAGAGCGTTCGACCTGAGAGTGCGGGCGGGTGAATAGGGGCGAAGTAGATCAGCGACACAAGCCGGAGCCTGACCGTGAAGTGCTCTGTAAGTGATGGTGAGAATTTTAAAGTGTATCCTAGATGCTCTAAGACCCTGCCAGCCCACCGTCGAGTTCTTGTTTGGATATGGAAGCAAGAAACGAGGAATAAATAGTGGAATAAATACAGATCGTCAAACTTTCGTCTTTCCTTCTTGTGTCTGCGTAACCTTCGGAAACTAAGAAGTCGGTAAACCCATAAAAGGGGTTTTACTGTCCAAATTCCATTTCTCTGTTTTTCTCTTCTGCTTCCTCTCTTGTAAAAGGGGCCCAAAGAAAGAAGGTAAATGGCTTCATAGCTGCCAAAAGTGGAATTTAGTTTCACAAAGCCTGTTCTAAACTTTTAACCCCAGCTTTAGCAACTCAACATATAATAGTACTTTAAGACGTTGACTGTTATGATCAATTTCATGGCTCGTATGGAGTCCGCTTCAGACCAGATCACATTTTTGTGTGCAGACTGACATCCTCTGGTGGGTCTTTGTTAGTAATATAGGTCAAAACTTAAAACCAGAGTAGGGCCGCTTTTATTGTTTTTTCGGTGTCTTTTTAAAACACATGATTTCATTATTATTTCAGTTAAAATTACATTTTGTTTCATTTAATAGCTTATCCTATCAGTATTCATATGTTTATAGTGTTTGTATTTTTTCTTTCCTTGAGTCTATGTTTTGATTTTATGCTGTTCATAAAACATTTGCCCGTCTTTGAAAGTGAAATACAGCTTATTATTAAGCCCAATATTTTTAGGAGCACGGTGACAAGGTCCCAGGAACTTAAAATACTGCAAATTAGAATACGATGTTTCTTTATGGATACATAAAACATGAGGATCTGTCTAGTTTCTTTAGTCCTGCAGTTTCCTTTGAGTTTATAATCTCCCAGTGTGTTGATTCCTCCAGAGAATTGAATCTAAATCACCTCACATTGTAGATTAACACTCACTTGTGTTGCAGTTTACAGCTGACAATGTTCAGTTCACTGTATTGTGTATGTGCAAACATCTGGAATGTTTCCATGTTGACAGAGCATCACCAATAACCCAAAAATATAAATGCCACAATGAGTGTAAAATGACATTTCCCTTATATAGCTGTGAAAAAATAGTTCGGAGGCATATAGAGGAACTGTGCTCATGTAGCTTTTCACTCCTTCACACCTTCGAGCTGAGCTGGTATGAGCGAAGTTCACAGTTGAGGAAGTGGTGACAAAGTTTTTGTGCTGCTGCTTGAATTGTGTTGACAACTTCAAACAATCGTATGACTTATTTTCACAAACTCGTTGGGGACAGTACGCCAGAGTGAATGTTCTGCTTTGTTGTTGTTGATCTTTGTTGCATTTGGAGCGACAATTCCTTGTCAGCCCCGGCGCCCAAAATCTTATTTAAGGAAGTGTTGTGTCACCTAAAACGATAATATCGGGGTAAAAAAGAGGATATAACATCAAGGGTGGAGGACGATGGTAGCTAACAAATGAACTCATGTCCGTCATACCCTCTTTCCTCTTCCCATGTGATGGCTGGTGTGAAAAAAGCTCTTGGGTTTGTCCAAATGTAACACAGCAGAAACACACCCAGAAGCTCACTGACGCACACACATGTTATGAGCATAAAGGTTACAGGTACATCTTCACATGTGCTGTGTAATTGAAGACTTTGACTCATAGATGAAACACTGACTGATTAGAAAGACAAGTCATGAAACAAATGATCAATTATGAAAACAAACTCAAACAACATTAAACCCTCAGGTTTAGTGGTTGAGTAGCTTGGGCAAATTGAACAAAGACTTTCAATCCATTTTGGGGTGATATCAAGCTCTGCTCCTGTGCTTACTAAAGAAAAGAGAAAAATAGACTTCAAGGCTCCAGTATGTTTTGGTGAGACTTAGCTCTAGCTAGTACCAAAACAAAGTGCTGTGTTGCTGCTCACTGTTAAGGTTTTGTCAAAGTGAAATAGCACCGTCCACTGGAGAAAAGTGGGTATTACACCATCACCCACCGAGCTCCTCCTGTGAATTAAGGTGTCCAGTGGATGGAATTATCTCAATTGTTGTTGTTTTTAATGCCTAGTGTTCATGTCCCTTCTGCACCACCTTGCTTTTTTATTTCTCCCAATATATAGCTGCACAGAGATACAATAGTGTATCTATTACATTGAGGGCAATTTATTTGAGCTTTGTTTGCCTACAATTTGTAAAAAGTCTCGGCGGTGCAGATTAGGGCCGGCGGTTTCTAGGTGTAAGATGATGTTGAGTGTCGAGAATCATTCTTATCAGGCGCAACGCGGAACAACAATTTACCTTCATGTTATTGGGTTGGAAATGAAGGTGGAGCCACGAACTCAGCAAATTCAGCAAGTTTAAAGAAAACTCTAAAAGATGCTGACTTTAGCATTTCCAACATGAGCCTGGTTTACATGTACAGTACCAAAGCCGGAGGGCCGCTCCAGGGAAAATGATCAAACCATATTTTACGTTATCAGAGAAATACTTGCATTGCAATAGCCTCTCTAGCCTCCTAGAATCTTTTAAACTGTGTTAGTTTTAATATTGGATTATTGAATGGTATGCACTGAAATTCTCTAACACTTACAGCTTACATTTTCTATAATCATTTTGACTTTCAGGAGCTGTTAAGTAGCATTGCTTGTGCAATCGCAAACTGAAAACCTGCAGGCTCCTTTGTCTTTCTCCATTTAATATGAATATATGTATTTAATAATCAATTTAAAGGTGCAATAAAGCGGATTCAGAGTATTCATATAGCAGCCAAAACCGGTTGTCTGAAGATATAGTGGAGTAAAGTCTACCTAAACAGAGAATGAAGTCCCAAAGCCGGAAGTCCCTTTGTGTGTGTTGTTATTCAAGCTTCTCCAGTTTTTGTTTACAAAGCCAGCCGGCCGCGCAAATAAATGCGTGCAAATAAATGCACACAAGCTTTTCAAAAATGTTAATCCAAACATATAAATGTAATATCTGAAGGATTGGTTTTGTATCCCATAAAAAAGAAAAAAGGGCGCGGCCATGACGTTTTGTGATGTGTGTGTCGGTCTGGTCCCATCTGCTTATTTAATACGCCACACTAAGTAACCCAAATCAAACAAACACACAGGACAATGTCGCGTGACCAACTGGCGCATGCTGCACCGAGCTAAAACCTGCAGCAGTGACTTCCACATTCACTTTTGAACTCTTTTCGGAGTGTACGACCTTTCTGCTGACACTGACAACAATCCCTGTCACGGTTGCTCATTCAGTTAACAATCTAAGGAGTGTGGTGGAACCTGAGAAACTGAGTGGACTGGTTATAATTTTGCATTGAAAACAAACAAGCAAAGAAGTTGAACCTGTAGAGCAGGCGGCGGAGGAGTTTGCGGTGCACATGTTCTGACTTTTATTCTCTTTTCTGCTTCAGTCTTGTAAAGCTACACTGAAAAAAAAAGACTTTTTGGCCATGTAATTATTACCTCGATTATTTTTGTAAATTTTACAAGAAATTATCATTCCAGTGCTTTTACTTTAAAATATCACCTTTTATTTAATGTGTTACTTGGTGTTTGTTTGTAATCATGTATCCTCATTTTCATAAGTAAATTGTAATCATTCACACTAAGTAATATCAACTAAACTACTGTATTGAATGCACTACCTGACACAACAAAGTAAATTGTACTTGGGTAATACGAGTAAAACCTGGCAACACAGCGCGTACTCAGGGAGTGACGTCAGAGGAGAGTTCGCGCTTTTTTCTTCAGCGAAACAACGGAACAGCAGAAACAAGGACGGCAGCGTTTCACCGGAGGAGAGGAACTTCATGGACGGGAGCCATTGGGGTAGGTTATATGTTTAATTAATACTCTACGTTGCTGTTGAGCCTTCGGTCAAGTCTGAAGAGTTCAGAAGAATCACCACAGTTCATCTGGAGCGAACCTTTTTGTCGAAATTGGACAATTGCACCACCAACTTTCTGGAGATACTTGGGACAAAGGGCGGAGTTGCAGGAACCAAAGACCCATGCTGGATTCACCCAGCCTGGTAAAGTTTAGACATCATATATTAATATTATATAAAATTATGTTGGGCTCATATACACTGAGAATAGATACATAATGACGCATTTGAACACATTCAAGATTTTGTTAGTTTCCCCCACTATTGTCCTTTTTTGAGAACACATCAGACTCGAAGACGTAAAAATGAACATTAGTAAATTTGAATTTCAAAGATGTCATTGAAGAGGACTATGCTCAACATGTCATGAAGATCCTTGTCATCCATGGAAATGCAACACAGAAAGGCTTCGCTCCTGACCATGTGTTCGTCGTCATCGAGGGAAAAGAGGTTCTTGATGACTGTCAAAGTGTGGCAAAGGCTTTCCTTCTGCTCATGGGCTTCATCTGTGTATCTGAGTGTTGTCAAGCAATACCCATCGTTTCACATTAAAAGTGTTTGTTAAATGACTCAGCGTTTGTGTCCTTAAATTTGTTATTGGCAGCACTGATTGAGAAATGTTTTGTCTGGCAATGCCAACCAGATTATATATGTTGGTGTTGGTGTGTGTCTGTCAGCAGTGACCTCTTTCACAGTTCACAAGTAAAGCTGCTGCAGTTTAAAAGATCTTTCATGTTTTGTGGAAGCCTTATGTTAAGATAATTTTATTAACAGTAGCCCAGTTTAGAAAATGCAACAGTCATATTTGAATAGTTGTGTAGAGAAGTAGTAGATAAAAGATATATTGTGTAAATATTACTTAATATTTCTCAACAGAAAAAGTAAAGAAAAGCTAAAGATACATGAAACACCTAATTGATTTTTACTGGGGTTTTGTAATTAGATCCAAAGGTATAAAGATTACTATAAAAGGCAAAGTACATTTTATGTCTTAAGGGAGAAATTTGCAAGTAAAAGTTACTTGCATATTTTGGATAAAAACCAATTCTTACTAGTAAGTAAACTTAACTTGAGAATATCTGAGTAAAAATTACTCACAATTTCTGCGTGCAAATTGTTACCTAGCTTTTTTCAAGTAAATGTTACTTCTTTTTTTTCAGTGTACACTGAGCAAAGATAGATCTACTTTTTCAAACCTTTAATTCAAAAACTGTTTTTACAGAAGTTTACTTATTTTATTTTTACAGAACTAGTTATGAGTCCTCAACAACCACTAGCATCTCAAAAATACATCTCTGGCCTTTTCAACAGTGTTTCTGACGTTGCCTCCCGCATGTCAAGACTACATGAAAGAATTAAATTTTACTGCCAATAGAGAGCTGTACAGAGCGGCAGATGCCCTTTTAATTCCCCACAGAGAGACTGAACTGGACCTGTCGAATTTGCTCCTCTTGGAAATGGATGTGGAGGAATTCTGAATCATCTTCCAGTGCAGTCTGCAGTCTGCATAATCAGTTCAGCCCGACCCCGCATTGGAGACACGACGCAGATATTATCCTGCCCCGCGCTGTCATTATCAGGGCATCCAAGGAGAGACTTTTGTCACTCACAAAAACAGAAAAAGTCTGCTCATTTTGCAGATGGAGAGCAAGCGGCAAGATGAAGTAATGTACTGTACGAATGTGGACCCATATTCACACCTACCTCCCCGGGCCTGTGAATACAAAGTGACTGTGCCTGGTTGCAAAATCTATACTTGGCCTCTGTGAACTTCATCTACAAGGACTTTTGTATATCACAGAGAGGCTGCACCGGCCTCTGAGGTAACACTCTGTCCCCAAGGTGCTGTGGCCTCCACGAGAGAACTGTGTTATCCACCTCAACTACTTCTCCTTGCCTCGGGCGGCCTTGTATGCTTGGACCTGGATGGGGACATGCAGGAATACATAACCAGCCCTACTCTCAAATCCTTTATCACAACATCAAGTTTAAAAAGCATTCCTGACCAGAAATTGTCGAAACGAATTCTTTACCTTTTCCTCGCAGGCTCTGTTGATGTGTGCTATTCATAAAAAAAGAGTATGAATATCAGTAAGTCGCACTTTTAGGCACGAGTACACTCATTTGGATGAGTGCATCAGTAATCATGCTTAATGGCCACATTCTAGACACTATAACACCCCCATTAAAGCTGTCACGTCCTACTGCTGCACCCAAAGTTATGTGTCTTGCATAGTTCACTGTATTGCATTATATTTAGAAAATGTCTCATAAAATACTGTTTACTAACATCTTTGAGGCTATTAGCCGGATTAGCTTTCTAATGGTTCATAATGAGGATATTTATGTTCTATGAGCCAACTGAACACAGTCACCACTATGTGTTAGTAAAACAGTGCTTCTCATGGAGAGGGCAGCGCTTTTAAAATATATCATTGTTGGAGTCGCGAGATTCAGTCCAGAGTATGAAGTAAATTACCACAAATTAATTACATTAATGTGGGTAACTGTATCGGGGGGTCTTTGCGAACAAGTACTGCATTTAAAGCCAGACTGAACCACTAACAGCTCAGCAGTTGCACACTATGCGCTGATGCCTGTGGCTAATGTGGATTTAAGCATTCGCTTCTGTCAGCAACAAGCTCGAGATAGCCCATTTGTCTTGATGTGAGCCCCTCCAGACCAGTTCAACACCTCTCAGTTAATAATCGCAGACGGATGTACTTCATATTGCATGGAACGCATTTGAACTTGATTATGCCTCCATTTGATTGCGAGCGTTTACAGTATAAATGTAAATGTGTTTTTGGGCTTTTTGAATAGCGCGAATAAACAAAAGGCTGCAGGGCTGCTCAAGGGATAAATGATCAAACCCTCACACATGAGAACATTAGGATAATTGCATTGCAGTATCCTCAGTAGTGCAGTGCAGTGTTCATACCATTAGTATGCATGCACGTGTAAATATCACAGAGTTGCACCCGTAGGTCTTCCAGGAGTCCTGAGTGCAAAAGTGTTTGGATCCAGTAGAGTGCTTAAGCAGAAACAAAATTCTGCTTACTCTGTAAAACTTGAAGTACTTTGGAAATACTGTTGAGTAGGAAAGTCAAAATAGTGATAAAAGGTGGAATCTAACAGAAGTGGATGTTAAAGACTTATAACGAACTCAATCGGACCATTTTGTGTATTTTATTTATTGCAAAACAACAACTACTCTCAAGGTTGTTCAAGACTATTTTTCTTTGTTCGTTGTTTTTCTGTTATGCCATAAAACACGACTTAACGCCGGGCTGTAAAGGAGTGACAATTAGTGTGAGCAGACACTCCCAAATCCCAGACTTCAGTTTGGAAGCTGTGTATGTGCATGTTTGCTTTGCGCTCACATCTGACAAAAGAAGATTTGTTGATGTTCCTTTGCTTTGTACATTTTGTCTCTCTGTTGTTTCAACTTTAGAAGTTGCCTCAGGAACAACAACAGCACCAGTTCTAAGTCCCATCAGCGAGTCGTACCTGAGCACAGGCTGTCAATTCTACAAGTCAAAGATCCAATTCGGTCTCTGAGCCGGAGGAAAAAGTTGATGGAGCTTCGGAGTTTTATCAGTCCATGCTCCAAATCAGGCGGTGCATTCCAGTTTAGCTTCAGTCAGGGGCTGAGTTTGCAGAGTGCTCCGGCTGTAAATGACAAACTGTCGATAAAGCAGGAGTCGGTCAAGTGGCCACAAACAGCAAGGGGAGGGTGTGAGAGGCTTGTTGTGCTTGTGCTCAGCCAGCAGGATGCACTGCAGCCCCATCAAGCACCAGCTTTAATGTCAGGAAACCTATCAAGCTGAAAAGCACCGTCTCAGCGAGTCTGAGATGAATATTTATGTGTGTGGGAAAATGAAAACCATTTTTCAAACAAATGCATATCTGCGCTCAAATTAGAGGTTGGAGAAATGGCTGAGATTATCTTGTTGCTTAATGCGTAATTGAAGTCAGCTGCTCATTAGCGTGGCTATAATCATCCGACTTGGCAACAATTCCCGATTTCTTAAACTTCTCAACATGGCGAGAATAGAATTTGGCCCCTCGAAATAAATTTAAAGCTACACTGCACTATGAAGAATTGTAATCTGTGTCCTCTTGTCACAGCTTCACCCACCGTGATCTCTTTTTAATTCTCATCCTGCTCAACATTAATTCAGCTCAGAGCAAAATCTCAGAATTAATGTCCCTTCATTCCTTTCTCTGACGGAGTCGCCCTCATTACATGCTATGTAAGTCCTGGGTCTTTTACCTTTCACAAGGCAAATGGAAGTGCTACATCTGCAGCACATTTTCTTCACTTCCATTCCGAACACCGTGCTGGCTGAGACAAATGACATAGTGTTTGCGATACAGAATGGAGTTGTGCATTGAGCTCTGGGGCTCTGAATGGACTCCCTGTGGTTTTCATAAGAGTATAATTCCTCTGCTTGTGTCTGCTCTGCAGGCTGGTGGCAGCACTGAGTGTGGCCATACTGCACGGCTGCCAGTGTGAATGAATTGTTCCAGAGTGATGTCCTGCACAAATAGCTTACCTGGGAACAAAGCGCGACAGATTTCGTTGCACTGCAACTGCGCCAGGGATTGTGGTCCGCAAACACTGGTTCACCGGCGAGGTTCTTTCTGGCACGCCTGACGTCCACATGCTGCAGAAGTGGCACTGGTGCCGATTGATAAATCCTGGCCTGTGAGCGATCAACAGTCACCCGCTCACCCTGCAACCCTGTAAATACAGTATATTCTAAACACCTGTCAGCCGGCAGCTCCCATTCTGCCACCTCATTCTCCTCCACCCTCTTTTTTTTCCACCTCCCTTTGAATTATTGAGCTCTTTCTGGGGACCAGTTCCTCTCATCAAATGTGTAGGCCATCAAGCTTGCTTCACCGCTCTTTCACCCGTGGCTGCAGCCGCCCCCATGACATTGAGGAAATCACTCACATGTCCCTCACTTACTTCTCAGTCACTCCACCGCTTGCTCACTCTCAATCTTTTCTCAAGCTCCCGCCCTTTAAAATCTCTCCATTTTGCACTCACGATTTCTTTACCTCTTTTTCGGCAACGTTCTTCCCTCCTTTCTCCCCACATTCTCCCTCGTTCTGTTTTTCCTGTAATGACACGGCCCACTGCTGGGTGTCACTGAGTTGATGGAGGGAAAAAATGGAGGACTGAGGCAAGGGAGGGGCTTGACATGAGTGTGTATGTGCGTGTGTGTGTGTGTGTGGACATGCCGGTATGAGCGACGGGGAGAGAGAGAGACAGACAGACCGAGGCAGAGCGACAGACATTCTGCCTGCGGGTGTGTCTTGTTTAAAATGCCCCATCCTGGTGAAAACACACTTGGCAGTTAGTGCGCCACCGCTTGCAATAAAGCCATACAGCCTGGTGCTTGTGACTCGGCTAATGGTGTTCCATTACAGTCTCCCAAAGGACCTCTTTCTGTACAAACGCGCAGACTGTCTGTCAGTTTCCTCCGCCTCGTGCGGTCTCGGGCCACCTGAAGCCAAGTGCATTGTCTGACGCCACACGGAAAAGCTGTAGCATACTAATTGAACCGATTGTAATGCTACATCTCGTGTTTACCTCGTTTACCTCATGTTGACCGCCTCTACCTGGCTGTGGAAGAAACAGCTCTTTATAGAAAGAAAGAGATCAATGACGCCTTTATTCTCTGCTCTGTTGTCGTAGGCTCATTTAGAGCCACTGAGGCGAACCCTATGATCCCCTTTAAAAGCTTTGGTAGCGGCGCATGTGATCTAAAACCTAATCAGGGAGACATCTCGGCTTGGTGCAATTGCAACATTATGAGAGTCGATAAGACCTTACTGTTTAATCCAATGATTTTCACGTGTCATCTCTCTTTATCGCTCAGGTCAGTCAATAGAATTGATTCAATCAGCAGCGCGCCGCAAAAAAAACACAAACTGAAAAGAAGAAAGAAAAGAAACCACACGTTCAGACACAAGTACATTTCACAGGGACAGCAGCAAACATCTCAACCCCACAATGCACCAATACACAGGCATGCTCACACAATTACTAAACAGGGATTTGGGGCTTGGAGGTATTTATGTGCGTAGGACTTGGACTGTGAATTTGGGGTGTGAATTCTGTTTGAGGAAAAGACAGATGTGTGCTCAGCCACCAAGACAGTAAATTCTGTAGGAAGTGCTTTTGGAAAGCCCCCCAAAGCTATTCAAACAGATTAACGGCAACACACAGCCAAACAAAGCACAATGAAACACTGACAGCGGACGGTGGCACACTGACTGATGGCAACAATTGATTTATGTTTTATGGGATGCATGAAGCGTATGGGGGGGGGGGGGGGCAGGAGGTTTGCAAGAAAGAAAAAAAAGAGAGGAGTACTGTGTGTGTTTCAGTGTGTAGGATTAGGGTTGAGAGAGGTTTTTGGCATGAGTGGGTGGTAAAAATGCCCCAACTCCTGTGATACGTGATGATCTGAGGAGGAAGTGGCTGATCTGGTCCATGTTATTAGTCGAGCTCTGTTAGACCATGTAATAGCCTCGCAGCGCAACAGGGAGTCGCTGTTCCAAGAGCCGACTCTGCCCAGTATGACAACCTGATATGGAAGATATTCGTAACGGGGCTACAGCAAAACTCGCTGGATGGATGTGTACAGGTGTGTGTGTGTGTGTGTGGCAAGCTCCTCAGAGTGTTTGCATAAGTGCTGATTCTGCTCTTCCAAACCCTTCAACTCTGCATTTTCCACAGACCCCCCCCCCCCTCTCTCTCCTGTGCCCTCATCTCCTCTCCTCTCTTCATCGCCACACAGCTTGCCTCCTCGCCCTTTGCCTCAATTCGTCACACATACCTTTTCATTACCCCTTCAGCCCCTTCCAACCCTGCCAGAAAAAAAAGAAAAGATAAACTGAAAAAAAAGGCCTCCCCTCCACCAAGTCCTCCAACTCCGCACAGAGAGTTGCAAACAACACGAAGTAGCGGGCATCAAGCAATATACTACTCTGGAAAAGCTTGACATTTATGCGACAGCTATGCAGCTTGGTGACGGTGAAGGGAACGAGTGTGGACGGAGCAGAGCGGGAGAGTGGAAGCAGACGACAACAGGGAGGGGGGACATCGTCTGAGAGCCAAGTGTAAAGCAATTACTCAAGATGAGAAAAAAAACACGTTGAGACACAGCAAATAAAGTCATACTCCTCTGGTCTACATCAACTGTAACTTGAGGATTAAAACGGGATCTATGTGAGAAAAGAAAGAAAGATTGTGTTCATGAGTCACTCAGCTCAGGAGAATGTCGATCGTCTTCCGTTGGGGGGCACCTCACCTGTTTCCTGTACTTCAGGTAACAAGAGGTTGACAAGTAGCAGAGAAGCGTCGTCACTTTTAAAGCCTACACAGGAAATGTAGCTTAACAAGGAGCTGACACTTAAAACTTCCTACTCTGGTTTTTAACTTTTTCAATTGCTTTGCTAGAGAGACAATGTTGGAATGGGTCTCTTGTACAAACACAAAGAAGCTTTGATACTCATCGGAGCATAAACACACACACAGTCCACACTGCATTGTGTGTGCATGCTCATGCAACCGTACAGCATATTTAGCTAAGTAATAAAGCAGCATTGTTTAAAGAGAGAGAATACAGCAAATGAATCAATATACCGCCCCTATGCCAGGGCATTTTATGTGGCATCTGTTTTCCATTCCTTTGCTCGGCACAAAGAGCTGGCCGGGTGCCGCGGCACTCTGGCCAATATCTCTCAAGCCAGGGTTGAGGTATGCAATCTGCATTGGGATTCATCTCATTTGAGCTCACACCAGCCTGGCTGAACATGCCGTTGCCTTTTCCCAGGAGTTTGGATGTATATCTATCAGGACGGCTGCAGAACAATGAGAAAAGCAACTACGGAGCTTTAGAGGAGGGCTGTAATGCACTTTACAGTGAGCCAGTGCAGTGTGGTATCGTTTCCCCTGTCCTCTTTTGCCAACATTACACTTCCTCTGTTGTTCTCCATAGCCCTTATTCTTCTCTCCTGTTTCCCTGCTTGCCTGTATCCCTCCCTCCCTCTTTTCCATGGATTATTTGTCTCCCATCTCTCTTGTCTCCCTCTCTCTCTTTCCCTCATTCTCAGCTTTTGTAGTACCACTGGGATCTCATTAAGCCACTAACTTCAAATAAATAAAACAAACTGCAGAGATGAGGGATCTTAAAAAAAATAAAAACTGGGTTGTTATGACTTCCTTTTCCCTGTTCTGACACCTTTCTCCACTCTCTTCCCGCTCTTCCCCGTCTTTGTCTCGCTGGCTGCCTATGTCAATTCAATTAATTTCAAACAGGCTTTATTGGCAGGACCGAGGCATTTTGATGGTGCCAAAGCTTTCCAAAAAAAGAGGAAAAAAAACATGCTGCATTATATCTGCCTCTCCATGTCTTCCTCGCTTCGCAGCCTTATCGCTTCCCCACTCTCTCCCTGCCAGCGTGCAATCACTGCAGCCAACAGAAAGCGCAAACTATCTCCTTCCTTCTTGCACATCTTCCTCAGCCCCTCCTCTGTTTGGGTATTTTTCTCTTTATTGTCCATCTGTAAGAGCCCTCAAACAGAGATTTTCTACTTGTCTTTCCCATTAGAGATGAAAAGACAGCAGTATGGATGGATTGGAAGCTACATCTTTATTGTTTCTCCTCTCCATCCTCTTACACCTTATTTACTTCAATGGCCTCCTTCCTCTTCTGATTGTCCCGTGTGCGTGTGCGTGTGTGTGTGTGTGTGCGTGCACAGTAGCAGGTATTTTACCACCTTCTGCAGGCTCATCATTCGTGGCTGAGATCTTTGTCCTGAGGCGACGAGAGCGATGAAGCTGATCCAGGAGTTTCTTTTAAGCACATGAACAGGGAGGCTTGACCTGCCGTTGCAAAGGTCGACTTGGTCACATACAGATGAACCGGGAGAGGACTGTGCCGGGGCAGAGGTGTGTGTCACGGAGACAAGATGAGCATCCTGGGAAAGTATCTTATTATTTGAATCGATCAAGCTCAGAGGGTGAGCACCACCAAAGATCTGCCAGTGGAGTGATGGTGCCTGGTGCTCCGAGGACTTCCACTGAGATCAAGAAGCTGCTGATGTCGATTGAGGAAAGAGAGAGAGAGGGTGGGGAGGGAGAGAGAGAAAGCAGAGCAATGGGGGAAAGCCAAAGAGAATAAATACAAGGATAAAAGAAATCTTGATTTTGTCTGAGAGCGTATCGATTTTTTCCTCTGGGTTGGCCATGTGCGCACAGCCTGTTATTAGTTTAGAAACAAACAAAAAAGTGGAGAGAGTTGGCGGATGTGTGTATGTTTGCGTGCTGCCTGGCTGCACTGTTTGCATGTTGCCTGAGTGGCATCACGTATGTGTGTGTGTGTGTGTGTATTGTGTGTATGTGTGTGTGGGTGTAGGCCTGGCTATTGGACTGATGTATGGGACCGCGCGGTTTGGAGTCCCTGGCTGGTTGGAGATGTTGGGATTAGGGGGAGATTAGAGCAGTGATTACACAATGTCTTCGCTCTAATGATCCCAACTGTTTGTTCATCTTATCAGCCGCGCTGCACTGGATTCCACGACTGCCGCTGATATGAGATAACATGCGCATTACTCCCATACACCCCCGCAGTCCCCCAACTCATACCGCCGCCACCACCGCCAGTCAGAGAGAGGAGTGACCCGGGCCGAGTGGGCAAACAAACTCTCAGGGAAAGAGAGAAAGCGATGGACATGTACTGTAGGAAATTCGTAGACTGTGAGGGTGACTCACGGGGCTGACCTCTTGAGTCCACAGAAGCATTAGCCAGAGTGCTCATTGTTCACTGAGACAATACACTGACCCCCTGGAGAGCCCTCGGTCTGCAGTGCAATGTACCCACAGAGCCGCAGCATATTACAGAGGGGGCAGTGGGTGGAAATAGCGATAAGGTGTCCAATGTGTTCTGGTACACTATGTGGTGTAAGGGTACATTTTCTGGCCGTTGGGGAAAAGTACGAGGTTATTAGTATGTGTGTGTGTGTGTGTGTGTGTGTGTGTGTGGCTGAACATATTTCTCTGTAAAAGGAAAAGGTTGTAGCTGGTTTCAGTCAGCGCGGTGGCCTATGAAATAAAGAGGTTTTTAATAAAGTAAGGATGCGCAGATTTGTGTGCTTAAGTGTGTTCGCCTAAATATGACTCTTTGCGTGAGAGAATACAGTATATGTGTGTATCAGCATGTGTGTGTGTGTGTGTGTGTGTGTGTGTGTGCACTTCTCTCCATGCCTGCATGCCACTCTGATCTCCCCCATTACAAGGTCGATTAAGCCACTAATCCCCAAAATACACGCGTCCAACAGCACGACCCTGGAAAAAAGAAGAAGAAGAAGAATCTCTCCCAAGGAAAAAATGGCTGAATCTTCCCTTCCCTGTTGCTCGGAGCTTAAGCCACACACCAGTGCGGCATGCTACAGAGCATGAGCACGGAAATGTGTTTTACCTCCGTAACCACACAGGCAGGGGATTAACGGGCACCTAAACCCTGGAAAAGCTGCTTTTTTTACACTTCTATGGCCTCAGAAGAAGTAGAAGAAAAAATAATAATACACAGCCACAGTGACACAGCAGGACTTTGAACGCCATACATCAGCCATCATTCATATTAACTTCCTATTTCCTGGCTAGTTGTGGTAGGCGTGACGGTCACACAGTTGGAGGAAACAGGATGGAAAAGATTCAAAAACGCTGAACACGAGTTAATGGAATGAAGATAAAAATCTCCTCACATCCTTTGTTTTCCCCTCTACCGACGGCTAGTACACGTTTCCAATGCTTCTCATGACTGCATACTGAAAAGCAGTAATTACTGTGGCTCTTTACTTATGAATCCCTGTTGTCCTGCTCTGCTCACTGGAGGACATGCGGAGGAATCTGCATAACCTTTAATTAGAGCGCTGGTGTTCGGAGCAGAGGCTCCGTCAGGTTAGATGGACCAGAGCAGAGCACCGGGGGGGCCTTGGAGACGTCCTGACTCCACCATCTACTTCCTAAATTTGGCCTGATTCACCTGGAGTGATGCTGAAACCCTTATCCTGCTTTAGTCTCCCGTGTCTTTCCCTCTCTGTAAGGCTGGTTAGCTTGAATGCTTCAGATGTGTTGGATTTGTTTCGCAGAATACTATTTCACGGAAAACATGATTTGGGTTTATATCATCATTTTGGTTGTTCGGGGGTACGTCGACATCATATTTAGGTTGAAACCTGCCACTAATATAAATTGTGTGTTCTGCTCTTCGCTGAGGTCTTTCACAATAAACTGCAACACTTTAAGAATGTTTACGTTTACGTGAAATGTAAACCGGTCGATAGAATAAATTACCTGCACACTCTGAACCTGACAACATGTGTTTTATTTGCCGTGGATGTCGTTCAAGAAGAGTCCTTCTCAGTTTGTTCAATATTAGCATTCTGTTTTGGTAACGAATGCCAGCTTGCTCACCTGAATGACCCCAAATGTTTGTACAACAAACAGTAGCTGGTCTCGCTCAGCGAGGAGCTACTGTAAATACAAACATAAACAACAAAACTATTCAATCACGAAAATCCACGAAACAGCCTGCAGTGTTACTCTGTTAGACAGTGACATCTCACAATGTGGCTTGGACAAATATTATAGAGGACAAAGGAAATAGGAATTTGGAAGGCATCGTATGAAATGATGTTCTTTTTGCCTGTATGGTATACACAGCAAAGAAATCTTCCAATATATTTTGCAGTGCTTGCAAACAGATTCGTCGAACTAGAATTTCTAACATCCCTAAATCTACTGTTCCATTAATAGGGCTGACAGAAAAGCATTTGTTCCACAATCCATGTGTATTGAAAGTTTGACTCTGTTTTTGAAAACTGGTGGTCTGAAAGTTTTTTCTGTGTCCACAGTCTGACGTATCTTATGCCTCCATGCTGCAGAACTCCATCGTTGCCCAAAAACGTACATTACTGTCCGTGAAATATGAACATGTCATTGTGCTGTATGACATGAGCCTGCATTGTGATCAACATGAGCAGAGTTGTTTACCAGCTTTGTGCCGAGCTGATATCGCTGCGCATGCTCGGACCTCCACCACCTACCATTACTGCTGTAACCGCAGAGTCCCTGTGTGCAGTAGCACCAGCCGACAGTATGTCTGTTGTATGTTCCTGCGGTGTCTGCTGTAATACTCGGGTCCTATCGCAGCTGGTGGTCTCTTGGCTCCCCTCTGCAGGGTATAGATCTGCTCTGTTGTCCGAGGATCCAGTTAACATGGCTGACCCCTCTCTTTGCAGGTTGTGGGCTCTAAGAGGTCTGTCTCTGGCTGACGTTTATTGCACCGCCAGTAGAGCCTCGGTCATGACTCCAGCCTAATTGAATTGTAATGAATCCGAATTCTTGTTTCTGGCCTCTAAATATGTGCACGTCTGTATCCTGAGGTTGCTGGAACGTCCTAGACTTACAGTATATCTTGTAATCATACGTATTTGAACCATATTGGTAATCATGATGGCAAAGTACAGATTTCCAGTGTTGTGATAAATCAAAACGAAGCATAAGGCTGGTGATAAAACTAATTAGCATCTGGCTAACTGAGATAATTAGTATGAAGCTATGCAAGCGCAGACAGTTCATTTGTCCTGCTTACTTATGGCCTATGAATGCATAATTATTCATGTTTAAGGGCACAGGTGATGTATTGTAGCAGCACAGGCCAATCATTAATAATGGATATGCATCACCTCTTCTAAAAGTCTCCTGAATTGCAAAGTGGGAAAATCCACCAGAGGTTTAGACACATTAAAATTAAAGTGCATGTAAATTATCCAACTCATCTGACAAAAAATAGAGATCAGTGTCATCCTTTCTTGTTGTAATCTCCCTTATGTAATAATTCAAATCTGGTGTGGCGTTGCTATATCTTAAAATAAAAGGGTTCCCTGACTCAAAGTGCCAATAATAAAGATAATAATATGTTCAAAGCATTAGATGTGTCCCCATCAGTGCTCGATTTAAGCTAAATAAATACCTGGTTTATCTTTGATTATATTCTAAGGAGAAAATAATTTGTGTTTTTCAAAAACACAACACAAGAGCTCAGGGTCCCTCAATTATCATCTCCCAGTTGGTTGTGACAACCTTAAAAATAAATTAAAAAACATCCTCATGACAATGTATCCACACCATCAAACCCAAAAAGAAACACACTGCACGGTTAAATAAATAATAATAATAAAATGAATAAAAAAAGAAGGCTCCAAGAAGAAGCATTGTAATATGAGTACATTGTTTCTATTCAGACAGAATTTATTCAAACACTTGACTGCAGCTTTTCTTCCTCTCTGTACTGTCTGGTGTCACCAGTGGGTGAACAAGCATGCGCATGAATCTGTGTTTGTTGAGTGTTATTTATTTTGTCGTGTAATTATCTACCGCACTTTGCAGAATGGTGCTGCAGCTCCAGGTGACCAATCAATGAGCAATGAGAGACCTGTGAGAGATTGACTGCAACCCACGTCCCCTTCGTCTCATGCGAGTCTTAATCACAGTGACACAGGGACCCCCCTGATGCATGCCTGGAAATGTTTTGGCCTGTTTGACTTAACAGGGCTATGCACTTCCCAGAACAACCCCCCCCCCCCCCCCTCCGCAGCCTCCTCCTTCCACCGCCTGATGAAAGTGAAAGGATGGAATTGGAGCCAAGAGCTGGACTGTAGTATACCTGAGGGGGCAAAGTGGTTCCATAAATGGAGATGTGAAGCGGCTCATGAATAGCATTTTAACCTGCGGACATAGTCTGCAGGTTAAAATGTCCACTTTCAATTGGTCAGGGTCAAAATGAGAATAGTGAGGAGAGATTCAATGACATCCTTAATGAAAACCACTGGTATCAAAAGGAAACTTAATTCAGTCAAGACCACTGCTTAATTGGATTCTCAAAAGCCTTTTCATTTGATTGGTATATTTTGTCGTCTTAAAGCAGCATGGGGCCAGACTGTGAATGCTGTTCGGTCCTGTGTCTTTCTTATGAATGATTAATATTCATCGCTGGTTCTGCTCTGCTTTTAATCATTCCGAATGTTTGGCCTTGGCACACCCACACGTCGCAAACCTCAGCAGTCCAGTCAAGCCATTGTGGGATTTCCATTCGACGATTTAATAACCTCAATGCAGATTTGAAACGGCATGAAAAAGTATGTCACTGTCATTTGCTGTCAGTGCTGAAGTCGCCAGTTTTGCTACTGGTGTGATTCATTTGGAAAAAGGTATGTATATGTGGAAGGAAATGTGTTGTTAGACTGCATTATTCAATGTAAAATGTTCGGGTCAGTTAATTTCTTGATGCTAATGAGGAGTACATCTCGACTGAACATGTTACCACAGTAACAGCAGAGATCTACTGAGTGGTAGAGATGTAGAGATGAGGAGACATAGAGGGGAAAAAACATTGTAAAAGTTTCGTTACGTGTTTGGAAAAAAATTAAAAGGCATGAAATATTCAACAGTTAAGGACCGGAGGCAGTTTTTAAGACACAGAATTAGACACCTGCACCCTGAAAAGAGAGTGAAAAAGAAAAGAGCGACAAAGAGAGAGCGAGAGAGTGAAAGAGAGAGAGAGATGATTGAAAGGCATGGGGGGAAGGGTTGAATAGTGTGCTGCAGTGAGCCAGTCCCTCAGGAGCACATTAAGTGAACGGTTCTTTAGTGTGTAGGTGTGTAATGTCCCTTTGTAAAACCTGCCCTTGCTTCTATAGCAACACGTCTGTGGCTCGATGCACCAGCGTGTAAACTCGGCTCCGCATGCTTTTTCCGATGGCCACCATCCTCAAGTGTTCCCACACTCCTTCACTTAGTAAATAAACACTCTACCCCATTGCGCTTGAGCCCCAGTTGCTGCGTTGTTGTCATTTAATTCTGACACCGAGGAGGCTTTTGCTGGAGCTTATTTGCGAGCCATGTTTTCCCTCAAACTCACGAACGCCTGAGCATTTACAGATGCAACCATTTAGAAAAAACACCTTCCAGAAAAACTGGGCAGTATTATCATAAACATTTTGCCTTCAGGCGGCAGTAGGCTGATTTAAAGGTCTGTTGAGTAATCTATGACCTCTATCGGCCTCTATTGGCATGCGGCAGCAATTGCAACAACATTAATAGAACTCATCTCCTCCTACACCGCCAACGCCCCCCCCCACCCCATCCCGGCTGCTCCCGCTGCCTTTCTCCATGGTGGTCTGTAACCGACAACAAACAGTGAAGTCCTATATTCACAAGTGAGATGAATAAGGTGGCTAATTAGACCAGATAGCCAACAGAAATAGTCTTTAAGAAGGTAATATATCACCATGCAAAAATACAAAACACAGCAATAACAATACTGCTGTGTCATTTGCTTTCTTTGGCTCGAGCACGAGGCTTTCCAGCCTTTGTAGCTGAACTGTTAAAACATCGACAATATATTTTAACATCTGTTGAATCCTCCATCATTTAACAATTTAAACTGTGGGGATAGAGGGGAGTAAAAACTAAGCGCCTGTTTCAAGAGACGGTATGAGCCGGGTGTGGGTTAGAAAGAGAGGTTCGAAAACCACCAAGGGAAATTATCAATGAGTCATTTGTATTGATCAGAAACCATACAACGCCTCCGATGTATATTGTACTCGTATTATAGGCTATCTGAAGTCATCCTCCTGCTGCTTGGATATTCTACCAACACACTTTTTCAAAAATATTTCAAACTGCATGAGCACTGATCTTTTACAAATTGTAAACACATCCCTTCTCTCAGGTGTCTTCCCACAAGCCCTAAAAACTGCAGTTATTAAATCACTCCTAAAGAAAGCTAGTTTAGACTCCGCAACGATGACCACATCACTCCAGTTCTGAGGTCTTTGCACTGGCTTCCTGTCCAACAAAGAATTGACTTTAAAATCCTGCTGTTGGTTTACAAAGCACTGAATGGTTTAGGGCCAAAATACATCTCTGATCTGCTGCTACCTTATGAACCATCCCGACCCCTCAGGTCGTCTGGGACCGGTCTGCTTTCTGTTCCCAGAGTCAGAACTAAACATGGAGAAGCAGCGTTCAGTTTTTCTGCTCCACATATCTGGAACAAAGTCCCAGAAAGCTGCAGGTCTGCTGAGACCCTCAGCTCATTTAAATCAAGATTGAAGACCTTTCTGTTTGCTGCTGCCTTTAATTGAACCACGTTCAATTAATATATTAATCATTTTCCTGCATTTTACTACTGCATTTTATTTCTTACACTGTTTTTTAATTGTTTTTGAAATCACCTTTTCTTTTGCCTTGTGTTTTGATGCTTTTAATGGTTTTATGTGAAGCACTTTGAATTACCTTGTTGTTGAAATGTGCTGTACAAATAAACTTGCCTTGCCTTGCCTTGCCTATATTTCGGGGGTAAGAGTGCACTTATTGCCCCTCGGAAATGTGGGAAGAAACCCTTTTCTGCAGCTCTTTGACTGGCCAAACAGTCTTTGACTGGCGCTCACTGTGCGCATTAAAAAAACTCCCAGAGTGGAGGACGTTGTTTTCAGCGGAGCTGGCAAATGAGTTTCATGAGATTCACCCATTAGACAGCTTGCAGGTTTAGCTGCTACACGTTCGGTCCCACCGCCACATGGCGAGTACTATGCCTTGAATGTGGAATATGACAACATTTTAAGAAACGCATTGTCTGTTCATAGCAGATGGGCAGATTGTACACACAAATTCTGAATCTCACACACACACGTACATGCACAGACAGCCAGACACACACACACACTTTCATTGAGTTATTTTTGCTGCTGTGCATATTTGAAATTTCTGAGCTTCAGGCAAGGGGCATGTTGGGGGAGAGCTGTTTGAGAGGATGTGCAGAGCTTCTGATAAAGCCACTAAACGACTCCCTAAGCTTCACGTTCACCCCAAAGCATGTCATCCGGTATTCATTTATAAGCCTTGGTGGCTGAAAAATATATCGGCAAACAACTGTGAAGGGACTCATAAGGACTACGTCCCATTTGGGCACTCAACACCTGTTTTTCTTCCCAAAGGGAAATGATTCTTCCGCTAACGCATCGTCTCTCAGAATTAAGCAAATCCCTCACAAGAATAGACTAAGTTTACTTTGAGTCCCTGCTTCCAGAGAAAATAAACTGGTCTGCGGCATCTGTTACCAGCCTACTTGCCAGGATTGTATCACCAGTGTCCATATGGTCACCGCCACCCCGAGTCAGTCCCTTCATAACTTGATTTTCATAATTAAAATAAATATTGTCATTTTTCCCACTGTGATTACAAGTAAATTGGATGAACATTGGTGGAGAGACAGAGAGAGAGAGACGATGAGACAGGGCAAGCGAAAGGCAAAAAGGAAAAACCTGGAAATGAAGGAAAAGTGTAAAAAGCTGCAGAGAGCACTTATTGGGTGAAGTATGTGTGAAAATTGAGTCTAAAAGCTTTGTCTGTGGCTGGCTGTGTTGAAAGGGAGCTTGTTCACCATACTAATAGACTAGTGCGGGTTTTTTTGGGGAGGTAAAATAGACAACACGCCCGTGTAACAGCCTGAACATGTGAATAATGAGGATATTACATTGTCATGAGGTGGGTTTGTTTTTACAGCATTTACTGCCATCAGATGATATGATCCTCTGTAGTACAGCGAGTACAATCTCTCTGCAAAAGCACATGTTTGTAACTGCAGCTCACACGCGCACACGCACTCAGCATAATAATACATGCGTCTGTACTTGCCAGTTCTTTGGGCAGCACAAAGAGGTCAGATTAATTTGCATTGCTTTCAGGGTTAAGTGCTTCTCCTTTCATCCTCTTCTGCAGTGCAGTCACAGGTCCGTGACAGCTCTGCCAGTCCAGGAAAGACATCTCAATTTCCCCTGCTGGTATGAACAGTTTTATTTTATCTTGCACATTACATTTATTGAGTATAGAAGAAAGGAATAGAGTGAGATGCACCGACACACACACTCGTACATTATTAAGAATGCGATCGGACGCCATCCTCCCAACAGGTGACATATCAGGATATTCCGTGTATCATTATTATTAATTGCTCTTGGGGAATTTTCAGTGCATGTTGGTTCCCTGTCAATTAAGTGCACAACAATGGAGACAAGCTCACCTCCACTGGCCCTCTCCTGCAAGCACAACTGCTTCCCCCCCCCCCCCACCCCGCTCCCCTTCTTCCCAGGAATCTATTCTCAATGGTAGACTTCAGTAAGCTCATTAGGCTCTCACTAGGCACCGACTCCATTACGGCTGCATAATTACCACAGTTCTGCCTTCATCCCCCCTCTCTGAAAGAAACACCTCCATTCTGGGCCTGACAGTGATTATTGTTATGATACATCACCTGGGAACTGAGAGCTGAAAGCACTCTTTACATTGCACCATTCCGTATCTACATGCTGTGCACTTGTAAACCAGAATTAGCCCCATATTGTATATGTATTACTAAACGCAGTCCCTTTTTTTCAAATCTGCATTTGTCACTGTTGGCAAGCAGCAGGTACAATATGTTTGGGTCTTTCTTTCCCGCATCTAGATTATGTCCCTGTTCATGCTCACTGCTCACGCCTGATGTGCCTGTCTTATGTGCATCAGGTATTCTACCATGCAGAAACTACAATAGATATTTATTCGATTTGCATATGTTCCTCTGCTCTTGCATTATGCAATTGTGCGTGGTTGTATGCTCACATGAGCGTGTGCGTTTGTTTCCATTTCCACTGCTTGTGTGTGTGTGTGTGTGTGTGTGTGTGTGTGTGTGTGTTTGTGTGCGCTTCCGTGCAAATTGTGCATGTGTGAATAAATGCGCAGATGGCATTCGGGTGGCTAGAGCAGGGGAAGGCTGGAGCAGCAGCCACGCTTTGCCTGTCCTTCCTCTCGCAGGCGGTGCAAAGGAAGTGTAACATGACATGAAGATAATTAAAAAAGCTGGATACATATATATTAAAAAACGGCAAAGCCTACGGTAGGAGGACAGGGCCAGGAGTCATTAGGATTCTGTCCATAATTTAAACTTAAACTGGGCCTTAGCTAACCACCCCGAAGGCAGAGCAAGCCTCTCAGAGAGCTGATATTTCATTACTCCAGTCCGGAGGGAGTTTTGATCTGAGTGCGCCCCACCTCCCCAGCTCCCTGGCTTGATCTGTATCTGCCGCATGCTATGGGAGCACACAGCTCATGCTGTGCAGCTCCATATTGGACTCTGGTCTTGGGAATTTTTCAATCCAACCCACACATGCAAGGGTGACTCAACAAGCGCTTAGCACTTGAATCCTGTAGCTGCTACTTCTCCAAACATGTAATGTTCAATGTTACTGCTTGCCATAAAAAAAACACCCAAAAGTGTTATGAATAATCTTGTCCAGGGCGGCTGCTATGAATACCAGCACATCAAATTGCTACCAGGTACATTTTTCATTACTTTTAGTCCTAAATTTGCAAGAGAGACACAGAGATGCGAGCGGCGAACAAGGTGTGAAAACTGACACAGTGTGTAAGTGAAGTGATCGGGGATGTATTGTTAACAATGTGGCGCCAACACATCTGTGCCTGTCTTGCACATAATGCTGCTGTGAGCAAAGCAACCATCTCACATGGTGGGGGACAATTACCCGCCATTATCCATGAGGTGACTTTCTCAAGTATGCATCTTTGCTCCGCTTTGTGTGTGAATTTCCTGAAGTAGACTGTTTACATGGCAGCCACATGGCCACCCCGAGAGCAGAGGAATTGGCCACGATAAGAGCTGTAACAACAGAGTATATCGTCTAATAGGAGCCCAGTTATTCGGAGGTGAATATATTTCTTGAGGGGATGATTAAATGAGAACATTGCAGAGGAGGTGATAGATGAAAAGAGAGACATAGAAATGTGCTGAGAAGGAGTGGGAAGGCAGCAGATATAGTGAGGGAGAGAGAAAAGCAAGGAGAAGTGAAAAGGAACAGGTGGGAGTAGAGGAGCTGAAATAAAGAAAGAGAGTGAGGCAGGCTGAAAGTAAGAGACATATCATGGAGCGGGAGGAAGAGGGGAACGGAGGAGAAGAGTCTGATTGCCGGGCGGCGAAAGTACAAGAACATTAGCTGTTTCATTACACAGAGCAAGAGAGCCTGAATCTTTCCACACAGGAAGGTATATCTTCCATTAGAGAGCTCCAACCCCCAAAATGCCCCCAGAACAGAGCTCTCCATTTGACCCTCATTTTCACTCCCATTCACCACGAAAGCAGGGTCACAGCAGAGTGGGGAAAAGTCCTGCCTGTCTGTGTGTGTGTGTGTGTGTGTGTGTGTTCAGCTGTCTATGAATTTAATACATGTTTAGCTGTCTATTTTGAAATAGACTAGAATGTATTCTGGGCAGGCAATGTTCTAGGTACTGTGACTAGGATTATCAAAGGACACAGACATCTCTGATGCAAAGCGGCTCCTTAAAGGGGCACGCTAAATAAAGAAATACATATTCTATTACCTGTAGTCCCATTTACCAATCGTAATTGCTTTGGTGTGTGTTGTTGTGAGGTGTTGGAGATATCAGTTGTAGAGATTTCGGCCTTCATGTCGAATATAATGGGACTAACAAAGCGCCAAAAAAGTACATTTGAAAAGCAGCAATGTCTCTTTCCAGAAAGCATAACCCAGTTACTCAATGTAATCAGACACAGAACTACTTCTTCTTTTTCTTCCGACCGAACTACACCCCCCCCCCCCCCCCCACCCCTATCACCGTGCAGGAGGAAGCACATCTATTCAAGGGAAAGAGGTTTGTGCCAGCGCAAGATGTTAACATTATTAACATTCATGGAGTCCTCCTCGGCTGGCAGTGTCGATGGATTTTGGGATTATTGCAGAAAAAAAAAGCTCTGTGGCAAAAGTTTGTGATACTTTCGTGTTTTGTTCAGCAAGATAATCTTCACAAATGAACGTTGATGGTTTTTGATGTGTGAATGCAATCGGTTGAAGTAAAAAGGTTACGTCTTCATAAAACAGGTAAAAGCTTCAAAATTCACAAGAGGGGTATTTCCTGTGACAGTGTATGTTGTAGAACATCAAAATATCTTAAACTTGACCTCATGGTATCTGAATAAAAAAGAAAACCCCACTTCTGGACGAGGGGACCGGGAGTGCAACAATGCTGACTCACTTCCAAGTTTTGGGACTTATGCTGAACTCTATGGAGGCACGCCTCGGCTGCTGTAGTTCGGTAGAAAGACAATCTCTGCGGCCAATATCTCCAACACTTGGCAACTCGCACCGAAACAATCTAGACCAGGGGTCTCAAACTCCCGGCCCGCGGGCCTAATTCAGCCCGCCACGTCATTTTATGTGGCCCGCGAATCCGCCAGCAAAAAAAAAAGAAAAAAAAGTTGAAAATAAAATTACCTTTTTTTTTTTTTAAAGTTAGACTTGACAATAAAAATATCCCCATAGTCGAAATTATGAGATAGAAAGTCGAAGTTATGAGATAGAAAGTCATAACTATGATAGAAAGTCATAATTCTGAGATACTTAAACACACAGTGATAGAAGCAGCTCTTTGGCTGGTTACTGTACATTTGACATATATGTGTTGTGAGTACATTGAAGACTACTTTAAACGTGTCTTTAAAACACATGAAATACTTCATGTGTTTTGCAAACGCGCCCTTGAAAGGATTTTAAGCGTTGAGCAAAGTTATTGTAATAACTTGTGTTTGATATTTGTCTTTGATATTTTCTTTAATAGTTTGATCTTTGATAGAGTAATGTGGGTTTATTAACCCTAAATTAAAAGGATTTAAGTTATAATAACAGAAATGTGCTTAAATATATTTTTACATTGATATAACTGCATGTACAATATTTTAACACTTGAATAAACAATAATCAAATTCAGAGAGTTATTTAACAATATGTTACGAGTAGTTACATTTACAACCGGCCCTTTGTGGGCGACCATGATGCTGATGTGGCCCGGAGTGGAAATGAGTTTGAGACCCCTGCTCTAGACTGACAAATAGCACCAGAAGAAACATTTGTATTTTTGAATTTGTGGCAAACTGTCTCTTCAAAGGTTCTTTGCATGTTGTTAAGCAGGGCAGAGATTATGCAGTGGAAGGCAGGTTTTCCGCGGTGTGTGTGTGTGTTTCTATTTTACTGTATCTTTGAAAGAGAAAGCAAGAGAGGGAGAGCCGCAGGTGACTTCATCAGTCAGGGAGACAGGTGGGTTCCGTCAGTGTGACGGCCTCGTCAGCGGCCCATATTAAACACATTAAACACTGGGCCGAGCTCCTCATTAATCAGCCCAGAGGGATGACAGCCAGCTCTGCTATCGGCCCCATACATCCACGCATGCCCAGGGCTGTCTGGGCCCCAGGTAATACCTCTTCCGCAGATAACACTATGATAGATCGATGCGGCCTCTCTGATTGGGGCTCGCTAGTGTAATACCACCTTGTCTGGCTTTATCAGAGAAGCCCATTGAGCAGTCATGGCAGATCAGCTCCTCAAGAGCTTCATGATTCAACCCAGTTTTGACTGGAAGGGAATGTAGGGATGTTGCCGTCAGCTGATTTAGTGTCAGAACTATAAAGCGAGACGGGTATTTTAAATGTACCGTCCAATCATAATTGTCATTTCTACCCCCTCTTGGGGAGAATAATGACATGCTGTTTGCAACCTGTCACATTAATTAAATCAGTGTTATTAACCCCTGAAGAGATCCTCCAGCTTGAGAGGTGTGATTGATTAATTCTCACAGTTTCCTGCAGTTCATGCTATGTTCGGTGTTTTTGATTTCACTTGGATATCTTTGCTGGTTGCCCAGACTTTTCCACATTTGTTTTTCAAAGCTGATATCTAAAAACATCAGAAATAATGTCTGTTTACTCAGAATACACTAAAAGCAACAATAAATGGAAGAGTAAACTTTTGAGCACTTGCCATTATCAGGCAACTCTTTTTGCATTCGGCATTTAATTGATTTCTAATTACGCCGCCAACCTGAAGGGTGGCTTTTAATCATCCTTGGTCAGTAATTTGAGTCTCATTCCTCCTATATAACACACACTAAGCAGCCACAAAATCTGGCACCTCATCCATAACCAAATGATCTCCATTTTGTCCGACCTCACAGAAAGCCCCCCCCCCCCCCCCCTCCAAAACACTCATTCTTTGACAAAGGCATAGCGAGCAATGTGCAAATCACACCAATACTGGCTGTAGTTAGCGGTTCAGTTTGATGAATGTCACTTCATTAAAGGTATTTTTTAAGAGAGGAGATCGTGTAACGGTGATGTGCAGTTACGTCAACTGGGATGGAGAGCGTTGTCCATGGCCAGAGGCAGAGGCTTTGTTCTGCACCACTAGGTGTCCCTCTTCAGATAGGTTACAGACCGAGGCTTGGAGCTGACAGAGGGGCTGAGAGAGGTCAGACCCAGAGAAGAGGGAGGAGAGGGAGGAGAGAGGCGAGGGAAACACTTGGTTCTCTGCTTCTCTTGTTTGTACACAGACGAGACAGTTGCCTTGAGAGCCACAAAGGCTCGGTGCCCAACTGTGCTTGTTGTTTTTCTGAATAATCCTGTCGGTGCATTCTGCTCAACTATTTGCCTCAACTCATTTGGGATGTAAAATGCAGAATGCGGAACAGCGGCCTATTCGTACTGCAGAGATAAAATGCTCCTAAAATCCAGGGAGCCGCTGAATGAAATGTCTCCTTTTCATGTTTTTATTTACCAAACAAGTACTTTGTATTCATTATTTATCTTCCTTCTTAACCTCCCCAGGCCTTTAGTCCTGCCAAACGCTCATTCTCTTCCACTCTGGTTTTGTTGAGATATGCTGCTCTGCATTTCCATTCCTTTGTCCCCCCCCCCCCTCCCTCCCCCTTCAAGAGGAACTCACACATCCCCTCCCTGCTCTGTGTTGTCTGCTCCTCTATTCCCTTGTATCAACAGCAATCCTGCGCTACAGAGGTTATATCGTTTGGTATAGGAGGGTCAAAAGTGCAGCAGTATGTTCGCCCACGGGCAGCTTATCTCAGCGATGCCATAAGACTAGATTCCAGCAAATCCCACTGAGACCGCGTAACATATTCGAGCTCGGCGAAATACTTGCAGAATGAATAGGGAGTGAAAACTACAACGCAAAAAAACATCCACGGGCTTTCTATCACCTCATAGGCGAACGCCATTTAGTTCCCTGGTGCCCGTGTTTCCGGCGCGATGGTGTTTCAGGCCCTTCAACGGTGATTCTTCCAGATTTGTGCGTGGATGAGGCCGTGTTTGCGTTTCTTCTTTTTTCATGTTTGCAAAGAGGAGAGCTGTGCAATCAGTTTCTATCCCCAGCTTGTAATCAGCAGGCATGTCAGTAAACACTGTTAATGGGGGTGGACACTCTCCCTTCTCACCCAAGACCCCAGCAGTAGCTAATTGGGATGAATGCAACTCCATGCATCATTTGCTCTCACCATCTCTATTCCTTTCTGTCTTTCCTCCCTCACGTTTCCGTTCCCCCTCCTTTGCTTCTATACTTTAACCTCGTCTTTCCCCTCCTCCATGTCTTCTCTTACTCCTTTTGTGCTTGTTAATGGCTTCCCGGCTCATTGATAGCCAGATGTGTGTTTTTTTTTTTTGTCACAATAAAACATGAGAAACGGCAGAGTGGACACAGCGCTGTCTCTTCTATACGCGTGATAGAAATTAGCTGTTTGCTGTGTTTGACATGTTCACAAGATAGAAAAAAAACTGCATTGTGTTATGAACCAGGCATGAGACACTGCGAGCAACTGTTAATACAAATCACTCGCTCAAATTTCATTAGTGTAAGCTAATCACCGTACTGAAGGTTCCTGCATATATGCATACTTTACACACCTCAGAGTAAAGAAATAACTAGATGATTTGATATTATTCATTATGATTTATGATTTTGTTGCCACCGTCAGCCCATGCTCTGCGTGCATATGATGGTGTAATGTATTCATGGCTCTTGCTGCACCATCATTGCTTTAGTGATGTAATCTCTTTTCCCCTGGCTTGGACCCCACCTGTGGGAGACGGAGGGAGAGAGAGAGAGAGAGAGCTGTAAGTGCTTGTGTGATGTAAAATGCCTAATTTGGGGGGTGATTGATGGTTTAATATTGCAGCCTGCAACCTTGCTGCCCCCACCTACCCAATGAAGCTGCAGGCAGGCACGAAACCGTAGCAGTGTGTGTGTATAATGTCACTTTCTATTCTCACATTCAAACCCAGCTGGTGGAATTAAACCAATTCTGAGCTTGTTTGTTTGGTGTGTGTGTGTGTGTTTGTGTGTGTGTGTGTGTGTGTGTGCACATTGTGGGCGTGCTGGAGCATTTCTTCCATCGCGCCACAGCTAAAATCCACTTAGATATATTGACTGTGGTCTAGAGTCAGTGGTCAGTTATTGCAGCCTTTCCTATTTTCCTCATTTTAACCAATCTTGCCTCATCTTTCCCGTCTCCTCTGTTTTCCCTGAGATACAGTGCGAGTTCAGTACTCATTACTGTTCCTTAATGTCATGAGCACCCTCAACTTCCTTTGTTGTCTTCCCCCGTGTCTCTCCTCCTCACTCGTTCACACTGCATGCTTCTTGTTCTCTGCGTTTCATGCAATGTGTGCTATATAAGGATCCTACAGATTTGCATGCACATTAGTGACAGACACACTGGATCAGTATCACACCTATATTGCTTTTTTAATGAAGGGATCAGATTATCTTCAGAGGAATTAGAGTTGTGTGCTGTCTGTTCAAATCCTAAATATACCCATAATGTGGCTTAGTGTCTCAGAACCCTGAGGTTGAAAGATGTGACTTTGAGAGGAGCGACCGCAGTTCTTATCCGGCTTAGGGTCAGTCAGTCTGTTGTTTTCTGTTCCAAAGGGGTTTTGTGCCTAAACCTAACCAAACCGTAAACTGCATGTACTCAGGTAGACGGTACACTGGATACAATTTTAGTGTACGAGAAAATTAGGTGGATTAAATCAAATGTACACTCACGTGAATTGGTAGATATCCACACACTGAAATCTATGCAGAGAAAAATGAAATATTTAAAATTTTAGACGTCCCCTGCGACGGAATTTACAACCCGATGTTACGAAGCCGGCTCACACAAGTTTTTCAAGTTGAAGTACATTTCTTGAGATATTTTATTACATCACCATATAGCAACATATCGTTGTCTGCTTTTCGTTTTGCTGTCCTTGGGCTGTATGTTTGTTTTTCCCCGCTCCGTCCAGAAAGTGTCCGTATGCCCGATTCCACGTGAATGCAGCATTAGACATATCATATCATTTTGTATCGGTCATATGCCTTTAATAAAGAACTGCTAAACAATGTTGTCCCGATGACACAGGCACTGTTTAATTAATGGAGCGTGTTAGAAGCTAATGACAAGCATCATGTTTCTTCTTCGGTTTTGGGGGATTTGTTGAACAGATGTGAGTATTGCCCAGATGCTTCCAAACCACGTTATGTATTCAGAATACACCAAAGGGATTGTACCTTATTTGTTTTTGTAGTTCCCGTTTTCTAAAATTTGTGACTTAATTCATTTCATAAAGTTTAAATATGATACAAAATGTGTATATATATATATGCCAGTAGCAGGTATAGCTGTGTAACACCAGTTATTACCAGTTATTACCAGTTAATATCAGTTATTATTATTATAATACCCCAAGTTTAGTTATTGACATCAGTTTTAAGAGACAAAAGGTGTGATCAGTGCATCACGATCGCTGCTGCTATCTGTTTTGCATGAATACATCGTCTCTGAACACACTGTTGAATAGTGTGAGAACAAATGAGGTTTAAAAGTTAAAACCACGACAGGAAACTTTCATCTTGTGTTGATTTGTGTTTGATCATATAGAGGCATCGTCATTACATTTTTCATAACTAGTTCAAAGTTCCTCACTGTAGCTTGACATTTTTTTTTACTTCATCTGAAAAAGCTTCTGTGATTTCCTTTTTTGCCACAAAAAAAGAAAATGAAGCGCTGCTTGGCACAGAGTCAATCAAATTCCTGGAGCGAGTGGTGGTTTGCTCATTTGCTCAACGCGTGCTAACAAGCAAAGTTTGCCAAAGCTTATGAGTTTTGACACGTCCACAGCGACAAGCAAGAGGTGGCAAAGGTGAAGACTCTCAAACGGTGTCCCACAGTAATCCAAAGAACATTGCAATTGGGAAACTCTGAAACACTTTTTGTTTCCTTTAATGGCTGTTGTTTGGCCAGACTTTTTAATCTCTAAAAGGTTTCCTCTCCTTCTTCACGACTGACCTCCTCTCTCTCTCGTCATGTGGAGACGGACACTGTGCGAGGAAGCCGACAGACAAATGACTTTCAGTATCAGTTTGAAAAGTTAGACAAAGTGCCTTTAGATCTTTCTGGATGTGTTGATGATGTTAATCTGTATTCTATACAGTTCTCAGTGGGGAAATGAATCATGGCACTATGCCTCTGAGTCATCTAGCCGTGCAGAAACTATGGTGTCATTATGTTGATATTTTCTCTACTATTAGCCATAAGGAACAACTGCTCACAGTGATATGCATAATGCCAGCCAGCATGGACAAGCACTATGAAATACACTGACAATACTTTTTTTTTCTGAATTTGAAATGCAGACGCACACACCACATGTGAATGTGTGTGCGGACACAGTCTGAAATGGTTGTTGTGCTAATATGTTTTTAATGTCTTTGGGATGCAGTCGACATCTCTAATTTGTTTTTGTCTAAGCTGTGTGCTTATGTGGATGGGGGACATCAAAGCAGTAAAAATAGCATTTCTCATTAACCAGCCTTTCCCTCTCATTTATTTTCCTCATCCTCACTTGCCAGTTTGTCCACATGAGTGTTTTTTTAGGCACAGCTTGTGAAGTTGTGAGGAGGAGTTGCTGTGGAAAAGATAATGGGCCGACACTTGGTGTCCGTTCCTTTCTGCGCCTTCCTAAATGCAGCCCTCGGCAGGCTTTCGTCAGGAGCTCGTCGTCGTTTCAATGATCAACTCAGAACAAAAAAAAAGAAGCTTCTGACAAATCAAGTTACATAAAGTGAATGAAACAGCCGGTTCCGTTGAGTCGGTTCCTGGCTCGGTTTGAATAATGTTTTGAGCCGGACAAAGAAATAACAGCAAGTGGTTTGATATTCAAGGTCTGATTTTTTTTATGACAAGAGTAATAACCTTTTACCTTGTTCATTCACACTATTCATTTGGTGTTCTGAAACAGTTCTAACTTTGAAAAAAATAATAATTTAGATTAAAATAAACAGACTGTTAAGCTTTATTTAAAATGAAAAAAGGCAGTGGGTGAAGAAAATCAAAACATATCAACAATTTTCTTAAGCCAAAAGATAAGCTCCGGTTCAATGTAATATTAATAAAACAAACAAAAAAAAGTCCAGCAACACAATCGGATCAGTGTGCCTGTGAAAGCCCCGTGTTTAGGTTACAAAACTACTTAGTGAGCTTTAGGAAAAGATCAGGGTTTGGGTTAAAAGAACCATGGAAGTGTATACGTGACAAATCAGCTTTGATCTCGGGACACAGGCAGCGTGTGAGAACAGCCTGTCTGGTTTCATCTCTCTGAAACATTACAAGGCATCGTCGTTTACAATGAATTAACATGAAATACATGACAGAGGGGCTTTGAAGTTCATTTTAGAACGTTAAAGTTTCCATGAAATCAAAATAAAAAGTTCAAGTTGTGATATCACACAAGTGTTTGCGCTGGTCGTCCCTTAGACGCAAGTAACTGGCCCAGCAATGACAAAAAAACAATTTAGTGGGTTTTTTAAATGGTGATGACTCATCCTGCACTCAGGGGCATATATATATATATATTGCCTCCAATTAAACGCTTTTAATATAGACACAAGCCATCATCACTGGGTCTCGGCTCTCACTTATATGCTTCTGACAAATTTGGTTGTTTGGGGGGGGGGGGCAGTCCCCAGCTTACTGTTGTTACAGCAGCAACAGACTTTACGTTGGAATGATTGGCTTTACACACTTTGACAAATAAAACACGATCGATGTAGCAAATCCCCCCCATGCAATAGTGAATTGATGCATCTGTTTTAATGGGACTGCAGCCTCAGCAGCCTTTGAATTAAAAAGAAAAATACATGTAATAGCTTCAATGTCTTATGAATGAGGCTTACAAATACCTGTATTCACAGTCTGGTAACAGCACCTTTATGTGGGTGTTTATGTCTCTGTGAGCTGAACACTTATGGCTTCACTGGTCTTATTAAGGTCGATTTGTATAAATAACAAACGGAAAAGAACGATAGAGTGAAACGGGTATGAAGTTATTTTTCAATCATTCACTAATGTCAAGAAAAAATAGATCTGCCCCAACATATTTCCAAGCATGCTGAAAGGTCAGCCGTCTCACAATACCACAACACAGAAGCCCTTTAAATAGCAGTATGACGATGACTGAATGTAAGAAATCCATCCAGCCAACCCATTTATGTGCAGACAAGACTCTTACCTCTGCTACACAAACAGCGTTGCTGTGGCTGTAATTGTAATAAAAGACATCTTTGTCAAACAAGCAGTGAGGTGGAGAGGGAGAGAGAGAGTTTGCCTGGTTTACCTCCACAAGCTATTAGTCTTATTATTCAGTTCATTATGACTGTTTAATGTCACCTCTTCTGTTTATTATGTGTCTGCAGCGCCGTGAAGAAGAGATGGATCTACAGTATTTGCCAAACCAGCAAGAGACTCAAAACAACAAAAAATTACAATGTTTAAATTAAATACCTTCTAAAAATCACGATTTGACTAGATTGTTTAAAAGAGCATCTGATTTCCTGTGCTCTGATCTTTGGTCTTGTGTGGTCAGAGTTTGGCCCGGTGTGCTGCTGCAAGCACCTTTTAACCCCCACTCGGCTGAAGTCGCATTGTTCCACTTTAATTGGATTTTGATTGAGCTCTTCATCTGGAACATGTTTTCATAATTCAACCTGGAGAGCTGCTACTATTCATGTATCGGTGAGGAAAATATAGTTACACAAGTCAAGTCAGTCGTTAAAATATATTAATACATTGTGTACGACATTTTAAATGAAATGGATCTACGTCACGATTGAGAAAAAACGGAGTCAAAACATTTCTTCATTGAATCAGGACAAAGGACATATAAAAATATTCGGTGACTAAATAAACGATTTATTATTCTGCTCGTCACTGACTCAGCCTGCTATCAGTCCAGTCAAATGTTTTTGCTGAAAAACAGCCAGCTCTGAAAGATGTGATCTTGGCCATAATTTCTGAATTGGATTGGATTTTGTTTCCATAGTAATGGCCACAGACTCGTTCATTCATTGGATGGTGCCGGTGGACGTGCGTTTTTATGTCTGTATTGACTTCTCTATCTCCCCAACATCACTCCTGGGCTCTCCTTTGAATCACATAGCAAACCCAGTGGCGTCTCACATCCACTTGTGATGTGCCTTTAAAACAGCAGTGTGAGACGAGGGTGCTGAAACACAACAGGGTAATACTAATCATGCCCAGCCATAACAGAATACATTAATCTGAGCCACTTGATGTTTCTGTGGAAACTGTTTAAGAGTCAGCAGCTTCTGCCAAGGGTGTGCAGATAAACATGTCGATGTGGATGCGTGTGTGCAGACGTGTGTGTGTTTGTGTGTGTGGCTTGGCATAGGCAGCTTATGCGTTTCACCAATTGAAACGTTACACTACCCGGCGGCGGTGGCAAATGCATGTTTGACAGGCTCATTTGAAGAAAAAACAACAACAGACAAACAGATTCTACGAGAAAAGTAACGGTGGAGGGAAGAGAAACGGAAACAGATGACGTGGGGAGAGTGCACGAAGAGTGGCGAGGGACAGAGAGACAATAGGGGGTGAGGAGAGAGTCTGGACCAGGAGACAGAGCGAGACAGAGGCAGAGAGAGTTGTGACATGTACAGGAGTATATATAGATTGTTATGGGGGCGTGTATTAAACCCTCTCTGCGAGGTGCGATGAATTGACTCTGTTAATGAAAGTGTGAGCCACTGTGTGGTCATGGATCCAGGACGCATGCACACACACACACTGTGCTCCCTCTCCAGGCTCCTATCATTACCCATCATTACACCCCCCATTTGGCATCAGCCGGCCAGATCGATCATGGCCGATAACTCTGTCTCACTCCAGGCCGGCCTATCTATCTCTATCTCACCCCCCCCCCCCCCCCCCCCTCGTATCGTACTTTCTCTGTATCTCTCTTTTTCACACCATATCGCCTGTCTCGCTGCCTCAACCCCCTCACACGACTCTCTCCTGCCTACAAACTGTATCAGTTTCAAAATTACTTAAATCGCCCGCCCACCCTGTCCTCCTTTGCTTTTTAGTGTTGCTCTCTCCAAAGTATCTCTTCATCTCTTGTCTTGTCGACAAAAATCTAGCTAATCTCCCGCTGACTCCTCTCTAGGTTCGGTACCGTTTCCCCCTTAACTCATATCTCTAGCTTTTGCCACTGTGACAGGCATATCAATCACCTTGTATTTCAATTTGTCGCTGACCTGCTTTCAGATTCACTATAATACGCCTCTTCATCTCCCACTGTACCCTCCCACAGCCTCTCATCTTCCTCTCAGTCTCTGTCACCCATCTCGCTCTCACTCAGGCAGCCCAGTCACACCAGCTGTGTCTTTGCAAATGACTTGACGACGCTTTCTCTCTTCTTTTTCCGTGTTCTCTTACTCCTCCTCCTCCTCCTTCTCCTTCTCCTTCTCCTCCACCACCACCACCTCCTCCTTCTGCTCCTCCTCCTATTTTAACTCTGCTTCCCTTTGTTCTCCTTGTCTACAGATCGAGAGTGGTGATGCCAACGTCAAGACTTGAAGGCTCAAGGCTGGGCTCGCTTAGAAAAGTTATGGGTTCTTTGTGTGTGTGTGCAAGAAAGCAACTGACAGGCAGACGCAGAGATGAACACTTGAAGAACTGAAAAGAAGAAAACCAAATTTCATTCATGCTGATCTCATTGGAGGACAACACGGCCTCAAAAGGAGGAGAGCGATCAGCTGCTTTTCTCCTCCTCCTTCACTGTCCCTCTCTTTACTTATGTCTCTTGATCTAATGACGCTCTTGCGTGTGTGTGTTCCACATGGATTCTAATTGAATTTGCATGGAACGGGTCTTTCAGACAATCGTCTGCAGCGAGGCCCCCCCCCCCCCCCCCCCCAGATGGATTTTTAGCTTCTTCTGGAAGCATGAGAGATTAATGGGAGGAATGCCACACCGGACAGAGAAGAGCAACGATCAATTTCTCAATAATTCCATATTTACACATTCTCATGGAAAGAGAGTTATAAAGAAGGGAGGGAACAGTTGGGAATACACCACATTGGATTGCGGAGAGTGGAGCGTTTCCCTCTCCTGGGAGACAGAACAGCATTGCAGGAGGAAATGAATGCAACATCGCCACAACAAGGCGCGTCTGTGCGGTTTTTATTTCACTGACGTGCTCCTCTGTGTAAAGAAACCGGTCCTTCGTTGTTGATTCACTTTACTCCCAGTAATGACTCCATGTACCTCCCACTTTTGTTCATAAACTTACATTATGACTTAATGTTTGCTATATGGGCTGTTATTTATATGAACCTTGGGAACATTCTCCACATTAGCCTTAATTCTTATTCAGAAGCGTTTACAGGCATACTAATACCAACACATTAAACATACGCATCCGCAAACAAATCGAAGCTACAATTGGAGAAACTTAATTACTGAGATTCATAGCTCCAGATCTCAACAAACACATTGCTGAAAAAAAACTGTTGTAACTTTCAGCCAATATAAACCAAAACAGGACCCAAGTTGTCTTGAAGCACCTTGCAAGCCAGCCCCTGCAGAGCCAGAGCCGTGGTTTCATGCAGTGACTGTAGATTGTCTTTGACACAGTCCGTCCTCATGCCCAGTGTTGTGACACCGCTGCCACAGGGAACTGTGTGTGTGTGTGTGTCCACTTTTGTATGCATGCGCGCGTTAGCTGGCGCGTGTCCTGGGGTGTATCACTATACTGTGATACCGTCTTGCGTCAAAACACTGGTGACTTGCCAGATGTGATCTTTTGTGGTGATGTCATACGAAGCAGCCTTTAAAGCAGAGCCGCCTCCCTGGCCCCACAATATCCCTGGCTGTCTGAAGCGGCTATTGTTTCCTGGCTTTACAGCTCTTTGAGCATCTGGCTGAGATGGTCTCTGGAGGCCGCGCTATAAGCCCCAGACTCGCTCCCTGCAGCCGTCTCACTGACAGGAGATCAGGCTACATCAGTATGTGTGAGAGAGGTACAGCGGGATCTGAGGGATGGATCCCATTTCAGCTGATCCAGCACACTGAGAGGTGGTTGCCGGGGACTCACAAAAAAAACTTACTTTGTGCACCTCTGTGTGAGACGAGAGAGAGAGAGAGAGAGAGAGAGAGAGCGAGAGAGAGAGACCCTGTTCACACCGATCTGTTTGTGTGGGAGTGCATTAACATCTATGTGGGCTGGATGGAGGGCTGAATATGCAAAGCAGTTTGAACGAAGGCTAATAACTCTGGAGCTGCTGTGCAAAAAAAAGACTTTACATTTCCTTGACTTTTGTGGAGGCCAAACAGGATTTTGGAACACGAGTTTATGTTACTTGAGCGGTGTAGAGAGCTTATGTGAACCACACGGAGAGCTTTTCAGTCTCAATAGCTTCACAATTATCATTCCTTCTCTTTCAGCAGAGTTCATCTGTCATCCTATAGAATAAGTTTCAGTAACGGCGGAAGATTGTACAGCATTTTACCTAACAGCCCAAAACCTGATGAAACGCTGTTGAATCCAAGTGTCGACAGCAAGAACGTCGGGGTAACAAGGACAAATGAAATGAAGGTGATAACGCTAATAACTGGAAGGAATTTGAAATGTGTGATTTAGAATTATTTATTCAAAGGAGCCAATTGAGTAATTCGAGGATACAAATTACCAACTTGAGGGAATGAAAAATGATATAGAGCACACTAATTAGTAATTTAAGGGGATGATATGAACTTAAACAGCACATTGTGCTGATTTCAGGGAACAATTCGTGAAAACAATGTGTCACCCCAGAACCTAAATGGCTTCCTTAAAAACAAAGAATCCAGTCATTGTGTTCACTGACGCGTTTTTAAAAACCTTTGTCGTTGCTGAAATATTCGGTTGAGGAATGTTTAAGGCAATGATGACATTTTTGTACGAGTGTGAGCTAAAAATGTCAGGATTATGTTGCATTTCTTTAATAAAGTGGGGATCTGTGCGTCTGTGTGTTCATGTTTGCTAGAATACACACAGCAGGGTGTGTGTGTGTGTGTGTGTGTGTGTGTGTGAGAGATTTCTTTTATTTCGGCAGTGGAAGGTTGTTGGCAGTAAAGGGATTTGAAAAGTGCGTTTTTGAACTTCTTCATGTTAGAAGTCAGTTTGATCAATGTCTGCTGCAGCTCCCACTTGCTGCAGGGCACACTGAACCACTGATAAATGAATTCCTCTGCGTGAGTGATGTGTAGGTGTACAGTGAGAAAAAGAGAACAAAAGCAAATCACGGAGTCTAAAAGTGTGTGTCTGCATGTGTGCGAGTGTCCACAAAGCATGATATCTACAAACTGTATCTCTTTAGTGTGGAAAAGGTGTGGGGTGCCGTGTATCTGCGAGCTTCTGTTTACGTCCGTGTGCAGTGTTCACTGATTGAATCACATATTTAAAGCCTCTAATTAGTATCGTCTTACTCGTAGGCTCGTAGCGGCGAACAAAGACACCAATGAGTCTCTGGACTTTATCAGCCAGTCCAGCCATGGCGTCGGGCTGGCAGTCAGGCCTCAGTGCCCAGCCTGGCCCTGGAGCCCAGCGGCCTGCAGAGGAACCCATGTGCAGAAAACCTTTTAGAGCTCCAGCAATCCGATTAAGGCAGCTCTTTTTTTTTTTTCTGCAGCACTGTTGATGCTGAGATAAGTGTTCTAGTGGGCTCCTCAGATCAACTCTAAAAGCACTATTTCATGAAACCAAGAACTCAGATTTCTGAGTGGACCATTTTGGGTTTCTTCATACATTTTGAGGAGGTAAGATGGGGCAGAGGAGCTTGCATACGTGTACACACACACACAGACACACACACACAGCGACATACAGCAGCAGCCATCAAGATGTGAAATAATGATGCTGGATGAAGCCGCTGCTGACAGAGTGAGCGGTAGGTGATGAATAGGCAGCAATGAGATGGATTTTATACATTTGATTTGCAGAAATAGATGGGAATCATGTGTCTGTGTATTCTTACTCTCTGAGTGTTTATGATTGTGTGGTTTTCAAAGGCGCGCAGGTACAACTTGAAAAGCCTCCATATTATAAGTGTTCTGGCAGAGCGTCGGCGGGATGATGGATGATGTCTTCATCGGTGGCCAATTCTCTGAAGTTGTGGTTTGAGCGCTGGACTGAAAAACAAGATTACATTTAATGGACATTCACTCGCATCCAGAATTAACTGCAGGCTAAACACATACAGCTACGCATAACATGCCGTCCAACAAACCAATTCAGTATCTAGTGTTTAAAGGAATGGCAGAGGAACACAAATAGAATTACTTGAAACTTTCACAATAAAGTCTTTAGCGGATATTGGTTTTAGTGTCTGCTGAATGGAATGAAACGTAGGCTATTTATTCATCAACTGGGCATTTTCAGATAACAGTTTCATATTTTTCAGCCTCAGTCGACTGGAAACAAAATGGTCTCCAAAAGACGCTTTTGGAGCCAATTTCATCAAAAATATTTGCGCAACAGAAGTGCCGTTTTGCCCCGGCCATCCAGACGAGTCGGCTTTAAACACTGGAATAAAACTGTTGACTGCATCGAAACGCCTGGTTGCATGTTCGGTTGAATTCGGACAGAATCACGACCGCTTCGGAGCAACAGGTGTTTCAGTTTACTTGGTGACCGTGTTAAATGGTGACTTTTGGCCAATTGCATCCATGGCTGCTCATATTAACTTACATGACTGGTTGGCTTCGATAAACAAACTAAATTGACTGAAGGATTGTACGAGGACACCTACATGTTCTGTTGGTGTTTTCAACGGGCGCCGTCACTACGAGTAACCCGAGACGCATTCAACACGGTCACTCGTTAAACCGAAACACCGGCGACGTCAATAGCTGCAAGCCGTTAAGCGTGTTGACTTTTGATTTTTTAAGCACCCTTTTTAAAATTCAACAAAGTCAAACCTCTGAGTCTATTTCATGGTATTTGACGTTCTGTTCATGACCACAGATAACGTAGTTGTAAGTATCTAGTGACGTATTTGCTCATAATTTCTCTCTGGTGTAACTTTGTCCACCAAATACATGTAAAATATCTGAACCCAACGCTCTCTAATATGAACTTGCTCTTTGAAGAGGACATTTTTCTTGTAATGTAAAATTTCCAATTTATAATGAAACTGTTTCGTGTCCAAGAAAGACCCTTTCAGGCACTTAAACTCATCGGGGGTGAAGAAGGTGAGAAAGATGCTTTAAAGGCTTTAAAGGCAACAATAATCTACATCAGTAAAAGAAAAAAGTAAATTCTTGTCACTTTCATATTAATAATGTGTGACTTTTGTCTCTTATTCCCACTGCACACTGACAAGCTTCCTGACAAGCTTCAAGCGTCAAAGAAAGCCACAATGAACTAGCCTTTGCGCCGGGAACTTTGTAAAACTATTAAGAAAATAAAGAACGTTTCAAACACTTCTGTTTTACACCGTACGAACACTGAACAAACACTTTCCCAAAAGGCTACAGGTCACAACTTTCGCTGAAAGTTTCTACACCTGCTGGTTAGAAGATCATCTTGAAAATTGGAAAACTTTGAAAAGGTAGAAGTGCTGGTTAAGTGACAGAGACACATTGATGATGCATCGTGCTTTTCTGTAGTTCTTTTGCCTTCATTTTTCACGGCGATGCTAAAAATCGCTACACACAGCTGCTGCTTTGAATTGAAAGGGTGTGAAAATGCGGGTTGACTTGGTAATAAGTCTTCAAGCCATTAAGGGACTAAATAGGTATGCAGAGCCAGTTGCAGCTCTCCATCTCCATCAGAGGGTGACCTTTAGCATGGCCTGTTCCTGTGTAGTTTTCCTCAGGGTGCGAGGTGGTGGGCAGTGCTCGGCTATATACAGTAGGAGTACTCAGCAGGATCAATAGCTCTCTCTAAAGCTGTTCCCAGTCACACCTGCGGTACCCGGGGTGGCCTTTGTGACACAGAGATAAAGAAAAAACACTCCCCAGGCTGTTAGTGTCTGCCGATCTCCTCCTGTCCCTGCTTTCCCTCCTCCTCCTCCTCCTCCTCCTCAAACCTGCACAGAGGAAGATGGATAAATCAAACTCCCATGACAGAGGGGGGGACGCATTGCTAATATTTTCACGACAACAATATTGTCGTGACTTAACCTTTTTCCGTTAAGGCGAGGAAAAGCCTCCCCTATCCATCCATGCCAGGGCGTGCTGCTGAGACAGCTGAAAGAGCTGGAGGGCGGGGTCCATGTATATTCACTAACTCTCTGCTCCATTAATCAAAAGACACAGCATGTTGGCTCCACCTGTCTGTCAGTGTCCTCTCACATTCCCTGGCCACTTCCTCTCCCGCGGCCACTCCATTGGTCTCCCACACTTGATATGTGCATGTTTAAGGAGAGCCATCTCCTCTCCGTCTTCCCCGACTCTTTTCTGTCCCCGGTCTTTTCTTGCTGACTCCAATCGGCCACCTTTTCACTGTCCTCCCCCTTTCTTGTCCAACTCCTGTATGCAATCCCCCAATGCTCCTGGAACAGTAGTAGTGTGTAGTAAGAGTGTGCTGTCCAAGCAGGTTAGAGAAGGTAATTTGAGCCCGTGAGGGCGCCGTGGGGCTCGGATCTAGTTTTGGAAGGTGTGTGTGCTGACAGTCAGCAATCCGCCACTGATCACACCAAAGTCACACACATCGGGTAGACGTGCAAAGTCCCGGTGGGCAGAAGGTAAGTGTAAATGAGTTAAGGAGAGAGTGCAGAGAAAGCAGCGATTGTAGTTTCATCCACATAGACAGAGTCGACAGAGATGTCACTTGCTACCGCGGGCCATGTTAGCTTCTGAGCTGTAGTCCATTTGCACCTGACACAATGGGAGAGCAACTTTTCTGCCTGAATCCACATGTGTCCAGGTCAGGATAAAGGTTGCTTGTGTGCTCTGTGTGTGTGTGTGTGTGTGTGTGTGTGAGCATATTTAGAAGCATTTATTCTGTTTTCATTTGTATGAGAAACGAATTGTTTGTCGAAAACTCAGAGCTTAGTTTCGACAGCACAATTGACACAAACTCTGTTGAACAACGCATAACTACACCAAGAAAGAAAGCGAGTTGGAGTCCAAGTTGTGAGTTTGAGAGGAGTAGACAAGCGTCTGGTATAGAAGCAGTTTTAATATGTTAGCCTGTCTCCCTGCAGGCCTCCCCTCCCCCTTTCAGGGACGGCACTAATGCCATTAAGTGTGGGACAGATCTGTTCCATGTCTGCAGGCCTGCCAGTCTACTGGTCTGCCCCGAGACCACTCTCCATCTAATCCTATCCTCTCTCTCTCTCTCCCTCTATCCTCCGCCTCCCCTCCACGCCAGAGACAGGAAGAGGCGGCTGGGAGAAAAATCTAATAAATAAATGAGAGGATGCAAGAGGAAAAAAATATATAAATTAAGTTCTTCGTTCTCGTAAATCATGTTGCCAACTTCCAGTAGACAGGAGGGCGGAGCTTAGGGGAGAGAGAGAGAGGGGGGGGGGAGAGGCAGACCATAGCAGGAAGAGAGAGTAGGAGAAAAAGAGGGAGAGAGTGCGGGAAGCGTTTCTGTTCCACCCTCAACCTAGGCTCGGCTCTGGAGACTCGGCGGCGAGGTGTTTTTAATTGATTTTTGATTAGATAGACATGAGGACGGGGGTGGGGTGGGGGGGGGGGGGGGGTGTCCATTAGCATGAGGGGAATGAACCTCTGAGAGGAAGTGAGTGAGAGAGGAAGGTACAGTGAAGGAGAGAGAGAGAGAGAGAGGCTGAGATAAAGAATTGTCAAAGACACTGTGAAGCGAATGACAAGTAAATAAATGCACAATGCATATTTGATATGCACCGATGGGATAGAACATTTTCCATTCATTCAAGCAGCTTAATTGTCTAAATTATCTGCATTAATTATACACTGTCACCCATGGGGGTAAGGTTTACACCGATATCTGAGCATTTTCATACCTGGAGACTCCAGGAAAGTACTGAAAACTTCTGAAAAACCAGCTTCTTTTATTTCTCCTCTGCCCTTCCTGCTCAGGTCAATGCAGATAGCCCGTAGTATACTTGCGATCAACTCGTTTATTGATGTTGTACAATCACATACAAATATATGTATACGTTATGTAACCTTATCCCAGCCAATGGCAACGCCCGCCTATTTTCCTACATCTGAACAGCGAGAAGGGGGGCGGATATTTAAATTCAAGCTCACGTAGAAGGCTCCATGGCTCCTGGTGCCTGAGAGCTTCACATATAAAATTACATTAAAAGTGTTGATCCAGAGTGGAATTGACAGGTAGTGAGTCTGTAAGTCTATCCGATCCACAGGGAATAGTGCGGTTGTCTTAGCACAGTAAGATGGCAACTGTTTATAGTGAAATGCAATAGAACAATTCAAGAACAATACGTATGGACGGCAGAACTAGCAGGTAAAGTGCATGAAACAGGGTCAACTCTAAGCAAGTGTAAAAAACAACAACACATACATTCTGAATTTAATACACTGAGGGGTCAGCGATGACCAGTGGCTAATTGTACAGCCACAAATATGAAAGAACAAGTGTGGACCAAGAACACAAACAGATCAAGCAAAAATAATTGTATTTCTGACGAATGTGCTGCATATTCGCCAAATCAAGGACTGACATCTTAAGGATTACAACTTTAAATAATGGATCCATCACCAATTGTAAAAGGGTATAAAAAAGAGCTTTACTCTGTGGTACCAAGTGAATCTTCCCCAATAAGACGAAAGAGTCTGTATTCTGTAGCTTACACGTGTCTGTTAAAGTGATTAGTCACTCGTCTGTAGTAAACTGTGAAAGCCTACAGAGCTCATAAAGAGAGTGTCTCCTTCTATCTCGTATAGTTAGCGCTCCGCCAGTCTCAGCGCGGTTATTTGCTGTTATTTGGAGACTGATGGCATTGTTCTAGCTCGTCTCAATGAAACATAAACTGTTCCACTGTTCCAATAAACTGGTCCAAACATGTTTGGTGTGATCACACTCTAAGTGTCCCCTCATGCTCCGGCAACTGACACATACACTCCTGCCTCAGTCTCTGCGAACTGAGAAGCCGCTGAAGCTAAAAAAAACAACAGTTTTTACAGTTACAAGGACAAAATATAGATGTTCTTGAGCAATGCAACTTTGTTTGACACATTTGTTCCTTTGTAAACCTGTGAATTGTTAGTAAATTACACCTGCTGTCCTGGGGGGGGGGGGAAGATGGAATATTCATGAATAGATAGAGACGGCCAAAGATCTATTTCATAAATCTGAGGCACAAACTGCACGATAATTGTTTTTGTTGTTTTTGTCTTAAGAACTTTAGTATTAAGATAATGACATAATAACTATCACACTTTCTTGTTTATTACATTCGTTTTCACGTCAAAATAAAATAGTGATTTTATCTGATCTTGAGACGCACGCTTATATGATGAAAACATCAGGGGATCGACTTCAACTACAGAACAAGAAATCACATTCAGGAGAACTGTGTTGCCAAAAAGAAAAACGAACCTATCCTTGACAAATGACCTCTCACATATTGAGTGCTGCTCTCCCAGGCCTCACACACGGCACAATAACAAACAGCGAGCACAGAAGCGTTGATATCAGTTTTTTTTTTTGGTTATAATTCCTATTTTTCCTCAGGTTTAGTTTTAATGGCTGCAGCTACCGAGGAGAGAAACACAACGTTTCTCCAAACATAAATTAGATTTGCACCTCCAGCAAACTTTCACTTTGCTACTCGGTAACTTGTCTCAGTTCTCATGAGTTTTTCGAGCCTCCAGACGCGCTCCCCTCCCATCGTCCTCCCCTTCCCAACTCTCATCCTCCTGGTCAGTGAAACCGGTCCCAGCTGCACTTAAACAGAAACCCAGAGCTGCGGACGTAGACACATTCACACACTCCCACTCCCTCACCGATTCCCTCTGAGGCACATCGGGTTAGAGTAATATCCAAAGTGCAGGTGGGACATCGCTTTCGTAGCGAAGCTGAACAAAGCAAGGCGGGAGCATGAGACAAATAATGGAGTGATGATCACTGCAGAGATTGAACAATCAAAGTGGGGAGGCTGATGTGTGTGTGTGTGTGTGTGGGGGGGGGGGACTTAGGGAACTTGCACACTAATTGTATCTTATGACTAATTGGTAAATTAGTGAAACCTATTTCAAGGCGGCAGGCTTAGCTTTGGGGGACACCCACAGCTCATTATAGACTCATATTCTGGGCAGAGGAGGAAAAAATAAAGGAAATTATACAATTGCTCAGGTGAGAATGGCAATTAAGCGAGTGCTTAAGAAGAGGAGGAAATGAAGCCTCATACACGCATAATTTACTAAACTCTCTTGTGTCTGGCTTTAAATCACCGCCGATCCAGGCCACATATTTATGGTGGCATGGAGAGGGAACCATCACTGTATGTGTTTTTGTTGATTTGCATCAGTGTGTGTATGTTTGTGTGCAGGCAAACACGTGTGCATGCGTATGTTTTCCTATGGTGTATGGATGTAAATAATTATGATAATAACTCAGGTTGATGTGGTTGCACTGCAAGTTTTAATCTGTTACTTAAATGCAAATTGCTGAATTATTTAATAATGTCACTGCAAGATCTATAAAAAGGAAGTCTGTTCTCCCAGTGAAACCATTATAAACCTTCCCTGAACTGCATTTTTCTTACATATTAATGTTATTATTTTTGAACAGTCTCGATTCTGTGAAGACGCCTCAGGAGGTAAGACGACGTCCTCAAAGACCAATACGTCCCGCAGGGTGTAACAACGGACGACGCCAACTTTGTAGAGAGATGGCCATATTTTTAGATTCAGGGCAGTGAGCTTTACAGGAAATAAAGCAAATACAGACATCTCAACGAAAGACATCCATGGAGATAGATAGCTGCAGAGATGAGAACACCAGGTTCACTGGTTTCCCAGCTTTGGGAGCTAGCTGTTCGTTTTCCCAAATATTGATTTACTTGTCGTAGATCACACAAATTACTACTCAAATTCAGTGTAAGGGTAGATTTTCACATGTGTATCACTCCTGAGAAAACCGTGAGCTACAGCAAGTCATATCCAAAAATACACATATGAGGCGCCAACAGCTCAGCTAATGAGTGAAAGTTGTTTGGGAGCAGATGGAGCAATCAAAAGGCAAGATATGTCAACTACACTTTTTCTTTGTCTGAAATCGGAAGGTGCACCTTTCACACAATCACAGTGTGTGTGCACTCAAAAAGCTGTTCAGGTGAGACAAAGCGGTGTTCTGAATTAGTTCTTAACCTTCAGCCCTGCTCGTCTAATCCCTTCCCCTCAACACACGATTGCTGCATGTTGAGTATATTTCTTCACCTGCCTCCTCCTGTGCTTTTCTTCCATCTCTTCATCACTATTTGGAGGGCATTTAGGATATTTCCACAAGGACACCATCGATCCCTCCAACCCTCCCCCAAACCACCCTCCCCATGCAATTCACCAGTAAAACTAATATTGTCTTTAATCAGATGCAATTAGGCCTGCAAGTTAAGATCTCCTCCCAATTAAAACTCATTAGGCCCATAATGTCATTAGGGGGGTCTTGAGTAACCACTGCTTGCATAGGCGGCCCACTCGTCACAAACAATGGCGCAAGTCGGTAGCTGTGGCCCATGTGAACTGCTCCGTAAAGGGTAGCACCGAGGAGAGGAGGTTCAGTCAGTTTTAGTGAAGAACTATCAAACTGGAGAAAATGAAAAGGTTCAACCTCACATCCGTGAGAACAACTTAAAGATGGAAATGCTGGCCGTGGTAGCAGCCAGGATGTCTTTCTAGTCATAACGGTACAACCTCTTTTACCCAAAGTGAAGCTATTTATATGTTTAAGTTCAAGCAGTGCATGAGTCAAAGTTATTCTTGTAGAGTTCAAAAAATGGTAGGAATTTGCAAAAAGGACCTTTCAAAGATCTCATGCAGTCTTGAAGTCCCTTCATACACTGCTTTAAATGAGGATAATACAATGCTGACACACGTGTAGATATACAGCCACCCAGGGCTGCATTTTCAATCTAAGGAGAAACTAAATTAAGCTGTAATATAGGAATGTTTGTAATTATGATTATTTTGGGGTATTGTCATGACCAAGTATAGTTAAATGTGCTAAATGCTAAATAACAGCTAAATAACATTGGTTCAGCGGTGACCAACTCCTGTGTTGACCCTGAAAACCTCACCCACATAATATGCACAATAACTTTTTATTTGTCTCCAGAAATTAGCTGAAAGAACAAGCGATCAATAACAAGCGGCCTTGGGTCCCCTGAAAGGCGCTATATAAATTAAAGTTATTATTATTATTATTAAGTAGACGATGTCACTTCTGTTACACCCCCATAAACAAAAGCAGGAGCAAGGTCAAATTCAAAAGTTTCATTACAGACTGCAAAATAAAGAAATAAATGGATTACTGTGTACAAAAACCTAATAAATCATAAAATAGCCACAGATGCACAACAAAATGAAAATATATGAAGGAACTGAGTTTGCCTGACATTACCCTACATTAAGCTACTAAAAGAAACAAACCCGTCTACAAACCCACTGCTGAAGGTATATTTCATTTTTTGGGTCTCTGTCGTGCTCAAAAGCAGTTCATCGCTGAGCCCTGTACCCACTGCCGACGAGCTTTTCAAAAGCTTTGAGACAGCACTACCTTGAAGTTAAAGTGCTGAAGGCACACAGACATGGTGCTCTGGTTAGATAGGAATTCATACCATCTCAAAACTTTCTTTAAAAAGGACTCACAGTACTCAATTTAATTTGGACATGCAAAGAAACATTTAAGTATATCTTTATGTCATTCTGCAAACTTTAAACTACCCAAGCAGGAGTCCATTTAAAACACACAGTATGCCGCTGATAAGAGTGGCCGCATGGTAAAAAAGTACGTTTATCAGTACAAGGGGTTCAGTTCTGTGGGCAGGGCCTGTGTGACACCAATCAGCAGTAATTACCGTAGGGGTTTGAGTTTTTCCTCCCGCCTCTAATTGGCCTTTGCTGTCAATCAACAAGTGATTTCTGTTCACAATTGAACTAAGGGGAATGATAGAAGCAGCGATGGCGGGATAATTGAAAATAATTGAGCAAATTGCGGATTTGAGAAGTTGGCTTCATCAGCACCGCGGGGGCGGAATATAAGCATGCGGAGAGAGAAAGAGAGGTGAGCAGAGGAGAAGCCCGATCTTAATGATAATGAACAAAACACTCGCCTCCATTTTGCCTCCACCCCCCCGAGGATAGACCTGCTCATCTGAATAATCTGCCCGTACACGTCTCAATGTCACGTGCTCGGGAGAAGATGAGCACCTTTGATTCTGCATCCTGAGCCTCAGCAGCTATTCGGCAGCCTGAGGGCTTACATCCTGGCCCCCAGTCTGACAGAGCCTCTCAAGCACAGAGGAAGTGTACCTCTGTGGTGCAAACTGTGTTGGAGTTTCTGCATTTAATTAAACGTGTGAATTCAGCACTGGGCCAGTGTGAGCAATGAGAGAGTGCGCAGATATGGATAATGTTTTCATGTACATTTAAACGACTGAGAGTGTCCAGTATCAAGTCATATTGTAAACATCATGGCGAATGTATGCGCATTCTATACTACCTGTATTTTGGCTTTACTGTGTGTGTGTGTGTAGGTGTGTGTGTGTGTGTGTGTGTGTGTGTGTGTGTGTGTGTGTGTGTGTGTGTGTGTGTGTGTGTGTGTGTGTGTGAGAGAGAGTGCGTGCAGCCTCAGTCTACTCGATTTTCTTCCGTGGGTGGATTTGTGTATCTGATGGAGTAGTACTGACAAGCTATTGGGACTAAAGGCGGTCCTTCAGTTTCAGTTGTTTGTTGTCTCTTCTTTTCTTCCTCCTACTCTCCACATCCTCAAGAGCTGCTTACCTTCCACAGCTTTGAAACAAAACAAAAAAAACATCTCGCTTTGCAATTTACATTTCCATATGCCGCAAGTGGCGCCAGAGAGAGTGGATAATTGGGTTGAAAGTGGTGACGGTGAAAGCAGGATAGAAAGGGATACAGAGAAGGCCAACTGAAAAAAAGAAGAAGAAAAAACACAAGCCATTACAGAATGGTTCTCTTTTTTTCCCCCCTTCACTCGTCATTTTGCCGTGCTGCTCTTAACCACTTGTGTAGCTGAAAAGATTTACCTTGGCCTCCCGTTCTCTCTAACTCCCGCAGAATCACTCTGCACTTGCCTCCCCCAGAGCCTCACTCCCACCCTGCTTGTGCCTCATCCATATTCATCCTGTGTCTGTGTATCTCCCTCTCTCTCTCTCTCTCTCTCTCTCCCTTCCTCTCCCTCACTGTGTCACCTACATCATGGCGTAAATACACCAATTAGTACTAAGAGCAGATAATGGACTATGTCACATTGCAAAAAGGAAAGTGAGACACAGCGAGTGAAAAAGAGAAACAGAGAGAAAGATTGAGAGGGTGAGTGAGAAAGGGAGGGAGAGACAGACAGAGAGAGAGACAGAGAGAGAGAGACAGACAGAGAGAGAGAGAGAGAGGGGTGGTGGAGGTGTCTTTATGGATATGGTCTCTGAAATTGTTGAAATGCTGCATTTGTTGTGAACGTCCATCCAAAGGAAAGAGCATGATGGGAAGAGTGCTCCGGCGGTCACGGGGTATAAAAGCTGAGGTGTTTCACAGACGCTTTTCTGGCTCCAAATACCGACGTCTGTTTGGCTCGGTTGGACTTTTAAACCCTTTTCATTTGTTTCCTCCTCTTCCACGACTGGAAAATGCCACACAGTTCCCTTTCCTGTCACTGTGTTCATATCTATTCTAAAAATGTCAAAGCCATGAAAACAAATGCAGGTGTTATTGTGCCACCAACGAAAATACCAACAATCACACAATAGTGATTTGTATGAAACAGGTGCATTTTGACGTAGTTCTTTGCTGCTTTCAACAGATAGACATTATAACAAATAATTGTATTTCAACCAAAATATAATAATATAATTATTGGACTGATTATTTCATACAGCACATTGGAAAATGTACCATAATGTATCATAACAAGGTCTCATAGCAAAACACAAAATGTGATTTTGTGTTTCGTGGCAATCGTGATCATTCTGACTGCGGAACAAGAAGCTTTAGATCTGTGAAAGTAAGCGCTATTTGCAAATAGGGCAAGGTGTTATGTAAATAATGGTGCTGCATAAGCATGAGCCCTGACGAGGGGAAAATTGGCATTAATCAAACATGAGCTCGAGCAAATTAAAATATGCCAGCTGTATGACTCCATTTTCTCCTCCTTTTTAGAAAGAAAAAGAAACATGAAATATTCAGGCAAACGGGACCACTGACGCTTTGTTGATAATGTCTGTTATCGGGCAAGACATCGCTCTATTGAGAATACAAATGCAACACAAGTGAACAAAAAATTATTGTCATCAACAGCGACTGAAATTCATGGTCGAGCCCGAATTAATTTATTCAGAGCTAGAACGTCTCCGCACACTCGTACTAAAACCACTACAAAGCTGTTGCCATTGGCAGGCTCTTATCTTGGAATTCCTTTCATTTCTTTCCCTCACGCACTGTGTATTTTAACCACTGCAGCTATCAACACTTGTCTGGATCATTTTATTTGGGGCGAAAGACGGGAGGTAATTATGATGTGGTGTCGAAAATAATTTGAGTCTACTTTAAAGTTGGAGCTGCTGGACTTTTGATCGGTGTACCCGATCCACATGGATCCCTCTGCCTGTGTGTTTCTGAGATGCAACCATTGCTTTGAGAGTCTGTTCGGACAACACAACCATACAAAGAGCAATCTGACATCATCCACCATCAGGAGCTTGGAAGGACTGGAAGGCAGACGAACAGTTGCACATGGACAATCCATATATTTGGAACTGTCTTAATGTTGTTCATAGTTATGAGGTCACTGTATACTGTGTTTGTATACACGTGTGGAGGTTTTCCCGTTGTGTTTGTGTATTTTACGTACAGTAAGACCACAGCACTGACTGCATTACAAAAGAATACAACTCAGTCTCACAACCAGGTAAAGTAATGATGTCCAAGTGTAACATCTAGGAGTCTTTCCTCTTGACTTTCTACTGAGCTACGTGATCAAGCAGCGAGCGCCGCAGTCGCCTAATCGTGTGTCGTCACCATTGTTGTTGCTAAGAGACCGGGGTGCGATGAATAACTGCTCAGACGGTGCAAAGCTCGACTCGATGCTGTAAATCTGGCCGTGTTCGGTTCTTCCGGGACCACCGTGTGCAATAGGCGACGGGGTTTGCATATACAGTCTCTTCTGATTGCACGGAGCACCGTGACTTTGCACGAATAGCATTTGATCTTGAGAAATAAAATCCTGAGTGTGTGCGTGTGTGTGACTGCCGTATGAGCACAAACTACATTACGCTAGCTGCTTATTGGCACAATGAGTCAGGCGGCCCATGAAGGTCAATTGACTGGGCTTGAGAGCAGTAAAACGGAGGAGGTAGGCTACTGTGTGACAGAAGGCTAAGTGGCAAAGGCGTGTAGAGCCCATTCAATAGAGCCCATTATTAGCTATCATAATAGAAACTGACAAAGGCATTTTCAGAAGGGGAGAGAAGGATTGCAACATGCACGGAGGTCTGGTGCAAATATTGCATATGATATGGAAGTTAAATAATTTCATCTGGCATGTGTAGCCCACTTTGTTTTCACCTGGAGACAAAATAAACCATTCTATAATCTGCATTCAGACAGACATGATGAGTTCAATAAAACATTTGTGGGTTCACAACAGATGCAGTAAAATAGATTCTACTAAAAAGATTTGAATAATGAATTCAACTTTTCATTTTGCAGCAGAAGAAATATTATCATCTCTTATTTTAAAGTTTGCATTGTGTCGCTTTAGGAAAAATATATCTGTCGTGGTTCAAATGTTCTGTATGTATTCACGGATGTTTTCAAAGAAAACCCGAAAAATGGAAGTCGATTGCAAATTCGAGAGATCTTACGGGCGCCATGAAAGCAGAAGGCCAGATAATAGCCCTGTTGAGCCCAGAGGAAAAATACCAAAGAAGAAGAACCACAGAAGGCCCATTCCACTACTGATGAGCCAGGAAAAGGGCAGGAATAACCAGAGCTGGTCACTGGGACCTATAAGTCTCCAATACCTGACCCGTCATCTACAAAAGAAGATCTATGACTTATCACCTTGTGACCGCACAAAAAATGTGTTTATCAATGAGAGTAAAGGCAAATCAAAGTACAGAGGAGACTGGGTGAACTTAGATGGCAGCGAAAATGGAAGAAAAATAGAAGGCTTGATTATTAAATATGTCAAACGTACGACCTTAAGTGATAGAACTGATGAGAAATGGGGATGATGTTACGTGTCTCCTCTTTCTCACTGATGTAAAAGTACAGATTGTACAACTACGGCAGGTCTATAGATAGTGTTGGTCTAGACCAAGGGTCACTAATAGGTGGACCGCGGTCCGGATCCGGACCCTGTTGTATCCGGACCCTGGACCTAAAACCGATAGATCATTTAGAATTATTGAATTTTTACGGGTGCTTCCATTTTAACCGGCGCAGCTTTTCCAGTCTTTACGGTACTCGTTCAGCGGTCCAGGAAGCCCACCGACGACCAGTAACATGCGTTGTAAATCACATCACGTGACGCTGCTCAGCCAATCAAATGTGTGTATTCCGACAAGTTTCCCGACTCGAGTGAGATGTACACACACGGGGGAGAGACGAGGAAAGAGAACGAAGAGCAGGAGAATTATTACGTGAGTCAGAGAAGTTATTTCACATGTGGACAGCGAGACCAGCGAGACCAGAGCCTTTAACCAAGAATGGACAGACTCTCATGTGTTCATTCTTCCCACGGGCGATATGTCTCATATGTTCAGAGACCGTGGCGATAATTTAAAGCGGTAATGTGAAGCGCCGCTTGTGAACCTTGACCCTGACCCAATCACCTACTTGTATCGGCTTTCCAGCTGCCGCTGCTTCAGGTACTGCTCGAGTCCTCTCGATCTGCTTGGAGAGAGCTTCAGCAAGAGAAGTTAGGGCACTCATATAGTCAGACATTTCAATCTGCTGTACATCCAGAGGTGGCATATGACCTCCATCTCTGGGTGGACCTGGCATCGGCCGGCCAGTCATGATCTCGTGTGGGGAGAGATGTGTTTCTCCCCCTTTTCCGGACCTCATGGCCATAAGGGCCAGGGGCAGGGCCTCAACCCATGTTAATTTGGAGCCCGCGCAAACTTTGGCAATTTTGGCCTTACGGGTCTGATTCGCTCGTTCCACCAGGCCCTGAGATTGCGGGTGATAGACTGACCCGAATCGGTGTGTGATTCCCAGAAATTGCTCTACCTGTGCGAGCATGGTGTTGCTAAAGTGTGATCCGTTATCGGAGCGGATGCATCTCGGTACTCCGTAACGGGGAATCAGTTCTGTCTGCAGCCACTTTACAACTGTCTGCGCGTCTTCTCTCTTGGTGGGAATTGCTTCCACCCATCTTGAAAATCTGTCCACCATTACCAAGATGTACCTCTTTCGCTGCACTCTGTTCTCTGGTCCCATATCTGTATAATCTATGCTGATGTCTTGGAAACAGGCTGAGGGCACGGGATAAGATCCCATCGGTGTCTTGAATGGTTTTCTTGGGTTGTATTTTCCACAAATTTGACATTCATCGCAGAAGAGGAAAGATATCGCTTCCATGTGCGGATGCCACCATAGTTGTTTTAAATTGTCCAATGTCCATTTCTTTCCCTCGTGTGTAGGTCCGTGGGCCCCTGGTAGGAGTGCTGCACACAGTTCTGCTGAGGCAACCACTCTGCCGTCGTGGGCTCTCCACAGACCTTCTTTGTCTTTTGAGGCTCCTTTTCGTGTCCATTCGGACCATTCATAAGGTCCTGCTTTCTTTTGATGATCTTTGATGTGCTCGATTGTGAGCTCAGGTGGGCCGGATGTTGGCTTCATAACCATTTGGCGAGGTGTGTAGCCTCCAGTTTTCTTGGCTGCTCTGTCTGCCGCGTCATTACCGGCGCTGATTCGTGATCCGATTGTGTCATGTCCTTTGCATTTCATGATGGCCACCCCCTTTGGTAGTTGGATTGCTTCTACCAGCCTTCTCATAGCTGCTTCGTGTTTTATGGGGTGGTAATTTGAAGTGGTGAAGTTGCGTCTTCGCCATACAGGGCCATCGATGTGGGCCGCTCCATGGGCGTAAGCCGAATCTGTGAAGATATTTACAATTTTGTCCGTGCTCCACTTCAGAGCCTGAATCCAATCCCCCATTGGCCCTGAGGGACCCATGGGCGTGACTGTTCACTGCCTGCTGACATCATAGCCATCATGACCTCCAGTGGGACAGAGGGAGTAGGTGCCGTTGGAGGTGGAGCCGGTGCAGGTTGGACTACCAGCTGTTGTTGCTGTTTAGCCTTAGATTTCGTGGCAGCCTCAGCCGCGTCGTGTTCCTCTTCTCTGTCTTTGCGGGCTTGCTTCAGGGGGTTAACGAACACACGTCGTTTGGTTTGACTATTCTCTGCTGTCTGTGCGTAGGCCACTCGTTTTGTCAAATCTTTGGCAAAGAATCGGAGGTTGTTGGCTGATGGAGGCAGTGGACTCTTTTTTTTTAGCAAACGTACCCACTCAACATTTTAGCAAACGTACCCACTCAACACGGAAAAGATCACTGACAATAAACAATCTGAGAGCCCAACGTGATCAGAATCCTAACACGTTAATTCACTTCCCAACAGTGATGTTAACAGAGAGGAGTAGAGCTGAAACAAGTGGTTTAATAACCACAGATAAAGTCCCTGCATACAAATGTCTCTTATTAGAAGATGACAAGAATATAAAATCCTGTTTTGTTGGTGACATCACTTCACACATGAATGAACTGACTTTAAAGCTGCAGGGCAATTCAGTGAAATGAATTATTCTACAATGAAGTACTTTATTTTAAGATGCACATTTTTCAAAAGCTTTCTGTCATGTAATTTATTCATTAATCCAATCCTTATTTTACTTGAAACGAGAGAAGAACATTTGTTTATTGTTAGAGTATATATTATTTATAATTCATCCAGTTCCATTTGAAAACTGAGATGTTATTCTATTGAACTTTCTTTATTTGGTTTGACAGTCAGGTGTTGCCGTACAGACGTTATTACAACTGTTGGCGACTATAAAAGTGACATTTACAACGCAGCAATAGTATACTTGCAGCTCAAACCACTTACAACAACTATTCACTTTATTCTTTGTGCTTCTGTTGTACTGTTGTAATATAGAAAGCATCCGATTGCCACACTGTAGCTGATGTATATTCCCCAAAATACCATTCATTGTTTTGAAACATAACTAGTGCTAAACCAGAAGAACGAATACAATTGTGTTTGAACCAGAAGTGAAAAAAGTGGGCTCGGCAGCATAAAGTGAATAACAGCTGTTACAATTAAGGACGGAGCTGTCGTTAACGAGTGTTTTCACACAGTATATTTATAAATCAGGCCACTGAGGGTGCAGATGAGAAGGTTGTGGCTTTAGGAGAGAGAATAGCGTCATCAATCTCCTCCACACCAGATTGTCCCGATTATGATGTTCTCTACGAAAATATGCAGGCTGATCTGAACCACTTTAATAACAAGACGGTGCTGGACTCTTTTACTGCAATGCCACGGGAACAATGTGAATGTTTAAATATGTGTTCATGACTACATTAAATGCTACTAAAATATAATATTTATCACAACCATATATTGCTTCCTCCTGGAGTTACACATTCCCCTGTGTTGTTATGTACTGTGGTACTGTATATGATAAGCCCAATACCGGACATGACTTACTGTATATCATATCATGTGGTGTATTAAATGACATATATGATGCAGTGGAAATAGAGGATATGCAGCATGTAGCTTGTATGTACACTACAGTACAGTGTATCGTAAAATACAGTGTACTATATGGCATGTAGACCCATTCTTATGTGTACAAATACAAACTCTTTGATGTCTCCGATATGTGAATAGAGTAATAAGATAACATTGCTAATTACCAATAAATACTGGAAGTTCTTTGTCAATTACTTTGCGCAGTACAGCACCAACCTGCACTGTCACTGTGTTTTAGAAAAAGTGGTCTCTGGACAGTTTTTCTATTTTTACCTCCAGAATAAAACTGCAAGTGAGAATCCTGACTACTGAGTGTATTGCATGCTGGTAGTTCAGCAGGCTGAGGAGTAACACAGGAAGTCCAACTCTGCTAGAAACTGTTGCTGTGTGTCATCCCCTGACTCACCCCCTCACCCGTAGAGCGTACGTGCTGTGGCTAAATCATGTTCCAGTAAAAGGTTTTAACTTGTTCCTGTAACTTTGTATTCCTCAGCTTATTTTCAGTTTTTTTCTCCGTCCCTGAACTGCCAGTTTTCTGACACGCCTCAAGCCCAGTCATTTTGATTCTTCAGCAACTTGTCTGTCAGTGGCAGATAATCTCAAGAAAAATACATCCGTGCATGTGCGCAAGGGAAACAAACTATCTTGGAAGGATTTTGTCTCCTCTGAGAATCAGTGCTTTGACACAACACATCGCCTGTAGTGCTGTAAAACTAATGAAAAAATATAAAAAGCCCATTGAGATGCATTTCAATTCAAGACGGTGCACCTGATGAAGAAGTCAGATGAGTTGTTGTAGTGCATGTATGTGATTCCCACACGATGTTACTACGGTTTTGTTCATCAATTCGCTGAGCATACATGTACGGTATGAAAATAACTGGAACGGTGCTAAATTTGAAATTTGGAGCATATCTTTGTCCCCCACACGGCTCTAAACGTGGCGACGGCTGAGACGGCGGCCCGCAGCTAACGGTGCTCACAGTGCAAACAACGGCAACAGAACCAACAGTGTTAACCAGAGGGTGGGCGCTACGCCTCCACGATGATCAGGACGGTGTTATCAGCTGTAACCGTAGTATGAGCGCGGTGTAGAGCCAGTCAGGGCACGCTCACATGCACTACCCCTTTAAAGTTAATGCAGCGAAGACACAGGTAGTAAATAGTTGCATTACTGGCTATATATATATATATATTTTTAAATATGTAGGCTATATCAAAATAACCACATCTGAGAAGAGTTAAGTTGTTAGAAATGACTTAATGTACATTGAATAAATCAGTGGTGTATAAAGTACTCAAAAGCCATACTTCCAACATAAAGTCTGTTGCAGCTGGATTAAGCAGGAAACTGTAACTGTAAACTGGACTGCCCCCCCCCCCCCCAAACAACCAAATTTGTCAGAAGCATACAAGTGAGAGCCGAGACCCAGTGATTATGCATCACAATGATGGCTTGTGTCTATATCACAGTAAAAGCGTTTAATTGGAGGCAATATATATATATATATATATATATATATATATATATATATATATATATATATATATATATATATATATATATATATATATATATATATATACATATATGCCCCTGAGTGCAGGATGAGTCATCACCAGTGGTGTATACTCAAAAGCCATACTTGAGTAAAAGTAAAGATACCTTACTGGAAAACTACTCCAGTAAAAGTAAAAAGTCACCGATTAGAATACGACTTGAGTAAAAGTCTTAAAGTATCTGATATTTATTGTACTTAAGTACAAAAGTACTTAAGTATCAAAAGTAATGTTCTGATATTAAATGTACATCACAACCTGAACATTAAATGAACATCATAACCTGTTCATTGAAAGTAAAAGTACAAGTAAATGCTGTTACTAAAAAAGCAAAGGGTCAGAATTTTGAGAATTATGAAGTTTATTCTTTTAAGTGCTGTGGCACCATGACCAAGGACATGGAGCTGTGATGAACACAATTGGGTTGGCTGTGATCCATCCAGGATGTTCAACAACAATGTTCAATATAATATATTGTACATCAGTATACTTTTGCATCTACTACTTATCATCATAATTCTCAGAAAAAGCAGTATGACACTATGAAGGGGTTGTAACAGTGCGTTTATAAGTCTGCTCATTAGACTAGAGGAAGAGGGCAAATGCATAATATTATGTTCAGCAAAAAATCAAACCTGCTTGCTTGCAGTCTGTGTTCCACCACAGTCCCCGACGTTGGTCTCATGATTCATTTTTTTCTAAAGATAGATTTGATTTTGTAGCGAGTAACGAAGGTTTCAGGGGAAATGTATCGGAGTAAAAGTATCAGTTTTCTTTGCAAAATGTAGTGAAGTAAAAGTAAAAGTCAACAGAAATATAAGTAGTAAAGTAAAGTACAGATACCCAAAAAAAACTACTTAAGTACAGTAACGAAGTATTTCTACTTCGTTACTGTACACCACTGGAATAAATACTGTATAGTATTAAATGTGTCACAGTGAGCTGGGATATAACAGTGGAAGCAGCTGTCTTCAGTACTTTTGGACAATTACACCAGCAAATTTAAACCCTAATTTTGCAGGGCAGCCAGAGATGGCCATTTCACAGACGCCTGATGGTCCCTGAGTCCCACCTCGGGGAACCGCGTTAGTTAGGAAACTAAAAAGAAAAAAAAAGAAAAGAAAAATCAATTATACGAGTGGGCGGGCAGAGGTGGCACATGTTTCCAACTTTAAGTCTGGGTCGGCTATAAAAACTGTCCTGAACCCGACTTTAGGCCACCAAACTGCATGTGAGAGGCCATGGTGAGTGCGCCAGGTTGTAATAGGCCTGATGCAGAACTGCAGTGGTCGAGAACACCGCGTGAATGGTCCTGATGAGAGTGCGCGCTGCCTGCCGACGAAGAGGGAAACACAGACGAGTGATCCGCTCGGTGCGTCAGGACGCACAAGACAACCGCAGATGGCCTGTGTACACTATCCGAATTAGATCGGCCGATTTAAATCCGTAGAGCTTTTTTTTCTTCTTTTTCTTCTTTCAGACTACAGCACATGAAGGCGAAGAGTCCACAGTTTGACAATGGAAGCGTCCTGTGAATAGATACACACACCAGACATCCAAGAGTCTGATCCGTGTTACGCAGACGTTTTGCAACGGTGGCACATTTGCTCACATGCTCACCGACGGACGGACAACACGGTTACAACTTCAAACGTGTTCATATTCCTCCTCGGTTTGACATTTCCGTCTCCGCTTAACGTCGTAGTAACTCGCATGTTGTTACTGTTGTTAAGCAGGACAATGGTGTCGTCGCTGTTATTTATTTTGATGCCCACACGGGCGCATTTTCGTGAGAATCTGCTCTGTCCCTGAGGATTTTCTCCCGCTGCCTTTATCATATTTTTTAGTCGGGTGGATTTTTTTTTTCTTTCCCCTCTCCCGTTTTTCGTCGGTTTGTCTTTAAGATAGCAGGCCATTCATTTTTAATTCTTATGCATCCGCACGAAGACGGGACCAGAGAGGAGAGAACGAGTGATAACCAGAGGGGGAGAGAAGGAGAAGGAGGCAAGTGAGGAGGGAAGCGAGAATGAATGAGACACACTGAGCAATCAAGGAAAAGGAGATTGGAGGATCCAAGGTAGGAACGAAGCACAGTTTCCATGTTATATGTTCTTCATACATGTGATGCCAGCGCGACAATAATAGCATGTAATGTGCACCACCCGGGCTTCCAGTATCACGCTTCGTGAGGTGTTCAGGCGTGTGAGCCGATTTATTTATTCGTATATCTTTGTTTTGACAGATACGGAGTTCGTGCTTACGGTGCGTCAACAGCAGTCGCTTCATATTTAAAATGCGTGTTAGATGCTCTAAATTAGTCGGATTTGAAAGTGTGGGATAACCGTTTGTGGGCCTATGCGTTGCACCCTGGCCTGCGCACTAAATATGTATTAATACGTACAGTCTGTGAAAAGTGGGGGAAATTAGTGTTTTCTTGTCCCATGAAAGCAAAGTGGTGGAAGAAATTGTCAGCTTGGTAAATGTAGGGAGGTGACACTGAAAAACAACGGGCGGATTATGAGAAATGATCAACTCATTCTTTCCAAATTGCTCACCAGAAAAAGGAAATGTAGCCAAGATGTCCTGGGATGCTGGCTCCACGTGTGATTTTAGCAAACATCCCTCTCACTGGTTCTTCTTGTTTTTTTTGTTTTTTTTTATCTGAGCACAAGTTCTTTCCAAGACAGAAAGAAACCTCATTGACTATCAGAGGAATAAATGCATCAGAGCAAAGGGTACAGCCTGAAAGTGAACTCCTCTGCCCAATCCCCCATGTGCCAGACTACACCATTAATCCTGTACCTCTTCAAAACATTACCTTTGGACCAGCTGCTCTCAGAGGGGTCTGGGGAGCCCCAGGAGTCCTTGAGGAATGTGGGCCCCGACAAAGTGAGACTTGGTTTGATTTCCCTCCAATTTAACTCACAATTAGAGAACGTATCCAGATAGCAAACCTGATGGGTTCATGTCTACAATAATAAATGCATCACCTCATTACAGCGTAGAAAACAACAGCAGGAAAGACACTCCCATATATCCAAATTTGATCAAATGTGACTCTGTAATGTTCAGGGGTTTGCATGATGAAAATTGAGGCGCCTTCATTTTGTTACTATTCTGAACTAATTCCCAATTTAATAAAACAACAGCTAATAAAAAAGGCTTCGACAGGCCTAAAAGCTATTTTTCTTTGTGTGTTATTATGATAAAATTGAACCTGAGCAGGCGAACATGAAAGACCCTGAAAACAGTTATTTCCTGCTGGTAAGCCTTTTCCTCATTTCACCGGGGTGCATTGTGTTTGTCCTGCCAATTCTCGAGGAAAAATTGGCATGTCTACTATTCTGAAGGGGCTGAATGAAATTCAAATTCTTCAGGTGGTAAAACAGCAATATTGCAACTGTCTGATTGCGTTATCTGGGCATTCAAGAAGCCAGACTTGGAATTGGTTTACCGCCAAACACTCTCCCCGGGAAGACAGAAGGATTTATTTCCCCCTTGTCTGTGTGTCACATCACCATCAGAAAAATTATTCTCGGCTTTCAATGAGTGAATAATAGGCGTACATTAGCATGGCATTAATGGTCGTCAGACTTTGAATAAGTCACTAATCATAATTAGATTTATTTCAGTTGCTCTGCAATACTGTGGCCATGGCTTCGACAGACATATAGTCGTGAAGGAAATACTGTATTTAGTTTTTAAAAATGGGTGTTTGGTGCAGGTGTGCACACTACAAATACAAATGCACAGCCTCATGCTTTCATACAGTACGAGTGTATATGCACGCACACACACATGCTTTTTTTTTTTATGAATAAGAATACAAGTGCTGTCTCCAAAAGTCAGTGCTCTTTGCATTTGTGTTACTCTCTCCTTTATGCAATATGTATGTACCCCCCTTATAGCACTTTGACAAGTCTGACTAAATTAATATGTTAATAGAAATTAAGCAGAAAGATACAGCACTGCTATGAATTTCAAAAAATGACCGATGATGTTAAATGCACATATGCCCGTCCAAAGAAAAATGTGAGAATAACATTCACCGGATTTTAGAAGACATTGAAAGCTTTTTGTATCAAGATAGCGTTTGACCACGTCTCAGTTTCCCCTAGCATGGTTATTAATTACAGCAGAGGACACCTATTGAATGTATATATCAATAAAGGAGTGTTGATTCTGACACGGCATGGGTATTTGACCCTAACCTGTGAAGGCCACGTATATATTCTTTTTTTTTTTTCACGCATATGATGGTGTGAAATGAAAATTAATGTGTTTTTTAGTACCAGCGCATTATTCTGCAGTTGCAATGACCTTCGGGTAACTAATAACATCATTCGAAAGGGAGAGATTATGTTCACTGCTGCAAGAATTCACCAAATCCATGATTCTTTTTAGTATTTATTATTTCTGAGAAGAAAAACTGTCTTCAATTTCTCCACAGACGATTTGACCCGTCTAGGATTTTTACTTAATCAGATTTGATTTATCAAGAAATGGGAAAAATAAAAAACTACACACAAAACCTTTACAAATTCCAAAAGACACCTTTCAGTCAATTCAAGTGATGGCTTTTCTATTGCACAACAATGACAAATATCCATTCAGGGAAAAAACGTACCGCTGTTCGATTTTACCATTCAATACAAAAGAGACAATGAACAAGTATAATCCCGCATACGTTTATCTACAACTACGCGCCACAAAATATGTCGCCATTCAACTTTTTTCCCCCCATCACGTTTTCCTTTTGTATAGTCTTGCGAGGAAACTTTGTGCGAGTAGATTAAGAATCGCAGTAAAAGCATCAATCCTGTGTCTTTCTTTAATAACTTTCACATTTTTATGTGAAGTTCAATTGTTACAGTACACCCCCACATATTCAGCCTATTCCGATGTTTGCTGATGTAGTCACACACACACACACACACACACACACACACACACACACACACACACACACACACACACACACACGCACACACGCTGTTACTTACTGTACACACATGCTGCCACTTTAAGCTTGTTCAACCTCCAGGAGGGAATGATTGGAGAATCGTTCGTGGCGGTTCAGAGCAGAGGACGTCTACACTGGCACGGCAGTGTGTTCTGAGGATAAACTTAACCTCGTTGTTGTCTTTTGATGATTAAAAGCTCCCAGATACGATGACCGATTAGAAGTACAAGCCTTCCAAGCTAGTCTACCGGCCCTCTCGTGGTCCTCTACAGGGGGATTCATTTTGAATAATCATGTCCAGAGTCCATATTGATTTATACGTAATTCTGAAGATCATTCGTAAACGTAATCCGTTCAAAACAACCCTCTGCAAGATTGAATTGTTGTTTTTTTTTACCTTTTTCTTTTTACAAATGTAATTTTGGCATCGCACGCAAAATGATGTAGCGGCAACCTTTACCACAACAATTTTGGAGCAGCATTTGCCACGCTATCATTACCAATTTGCTGACATTTGCAACAAAATTGATACGCATTGGTTGATACTATAATCAGAATGGCTTGGAGATTGAAATTGTCGACTGAAGCTTCATTTCAGCGGGTGATCAGTGAGCTCTCTCCAACCTCTTCCATGTCATTGGGATGCATGCATTTCTAATCTTTAATGCCCTTTACAGTTATGTCAAAATGCTACGTCTCTGTAGGGAAGTTTTTCACTGGACTGACCTAGAAACAGTTTATTGCATAGTGCCAGGTAGCTTTTCCTCACCGCTTCCCTTCGTAGGTGGCACTGTTTACCTGGCAGCTCTGTGGTTGTCACCAGCCTGATAAGGCTGACAAGAAAGCCATTATGATTATAATGACAGTTATTGTGGTTCAGGGTTTTACCACAGCCGACAAAACACACTGGAAATGGGTTTAAACAGCTGTTGTTGGACTAATTATTGCCATCGAAAATACCCTATTATGTTTTCTAAGGCTTTTTCGTTATGTTTTGGCTGTTTTCCGCTAAAATGCTGGATTACATTTTGGGAGCATGAACAATAACAGATTGGAAAGAGAGGGACAAGGCAAGGACAAGAGGGGGAAAGAAAATAGAGTAGGGTGAAGAGTACAGAGTGCAATAGCAGAAGAGGAGAGGTACATAATGGGCACAAAGCATAAATCTTTGCTGTGGTGTGCCGAGGTGCAAAAGCAATGGGCAGCGTGCGTCCATTTTGAGGCTTGTGGCCTTTGTGCTGTGGAGATCTCTGTGAATGTAGCCATGCACACAGCAGGCTGTGACTGCTGTTCTCTGCTTCATCTAGAAAGACTGAAGGTGTGGGCTTTGAGGAGCCAATCTTACAGGAACCCTACCACACACTAATTCAATTCAATAGCTGCCAGGCTTGTGTAGGCGCCGGCGTGGCGAAAATGAGCAGGAGCAACAAGCGCACATGAACAGAAAAGAAAATCGATGAGGACTCTTTTTCATGAATTGAGTGGGTGTTGAATTAGCTGGATGCGGGCCCATGTAGCAACACATTGGATTGAGTGCCCGGTGTATTTTGGGTGGTGCCTATCGACTGGGGAGACAACTTGGCGTTCGGCAGTGAAAAGACCCTGCGATGCTCAATCAATGTGACCAATCAGCCTCACCAGCAATTCATTTGGTTTTACACAGGTTTGTCAGGGAGAAGGGGACTCTGAACCGGTGTTTGAAAAGTGAGTCACTGGCGTTTCGACGACCAAACTCTAACCGCCGTTTGCAATGGTCGGCTTTGATTGCCCTCTTTGGCCTGCCTGATTATCCTATTCATGCTGTTAAAAGCAACATCAAATACCAGTTATCAGCTCACTCCGTGTTTGTCAGTTTTCATTTCTTAACATTTATTTAATGGCTATTTCAGGCCCCGTGCCAATATACAATTTTGGAGGCACTTGGGAATAATGATCACAAATCAATATAATCTTGCACTGCTTGCTGCCTGCCATTTTAGCAAATCAGCTATGGCAGCTCCTGCCAAAGGTGCATAATGGCAAAGGTGCTCTTAACCCTGTGAGCTGGATTCAGATCTTTCTGTAGCAAAGCACACACGCAAAGAGAGAAACGCACGACTGCTGAAAAATATGCCATTACAGAAACAGGAAGCAAACACAAAACGCATGTTCGGCGGCACTAGCAGAGAATAACAACTGTATTTCTGCTGGATTATGATATCCGTCGACACAAATTGAGTGCTAAATTTGCATAAAAAAACTAAAACTCACTGAAGAGCGGAAGACAAAGAGCCTCAGACACCAGAGAGAAGGTCCATCGGGCCATCTTGGTCCTCAGGTAATTGGAGTAGCTTTCCACGTCCAATCCGTCCGTCTGAAAAAGGAGGCGCACACAGATGAAAGGAAACAGGGATCAATTGACCTAATAGCTTGTCCAATCAATCCTTATGTTTTTTTCTGATAGCTTGTCGGAGGGTGCATACCTGAGTGGCGGATGAGCCCCTGTAATTGGCTTGGCCAGAGCTGGCCGAGCGGGAGGCTGAGTGGTAATGGCAGGAGTAGTCGTCGCCCCTCCTCACGCCTGGTGCTCTCTCACTCTACCAGCGTCAATGCTGACACCTTTGTCCTCATTACCTTCAGCTTAGTGCCATGTACGGGCCTTTCATCTGCTGCTAGAGGACTTCAATGTTCCTTCATTACACCTCCCTTTACACGATCCACTTCTCGCTTCCTGCCACTGCCCCCTCACTCTTAATGACTAATACAGGAGCTACTCAAGATCGTCTCAGCTATCAACGCAATTGGTCAGGCAGCAGGATCAGGAGAGACGTGTATATAAACAGGATCTACTTTTGTGTGTGTGCCTGTGTGTGTGTGTGTGTGTGTCTGGCTGTCTGGCCCTTACAAGCAGTGATGTTCACCTGAGACTCACCTGACTCAGTCCACCGAGGACGGCTCTGGTGGATTCGTATTTGTGTCAGCAGCAGTACTCCCCTTGGAGTATCTGGTGTTGGACCGCTGTGAGCATGTTTGCGTCTCTGCGTGTGTGTGTGTGTGTGTGTGTGTGTGTGTGTCCATGCTGTAAGTTGTGAGAAGAGGCAATGCCAAGAAACAACACAGGGCCAAAGAAAGCTGTTTGTTTATCCATCTGCCAATATGGGAGTTGGAGGGAAACCGGTAGTGAAAAGAGAGAGGGGGTAGGGGGGGGGGGGGGGTAAGAAAGATGAAGCTCCTACATGGAGGTGTGAGAGGGCACGTGTATTCATAAACAGCTGCAAAAACACCTAGAGCATAATACATGCAGTAGGCAGATGCCAGATGAGACAGAAAGGGAGGGGGAGGTGCACCATGATGGAAAAAGTCCATAAACACCTAGAGCAATGAACTTCAGGAGAGAGAGAGAGAGAGAGCGAGAGAGAGAGAGGGAGAGAGGGAGAAAAAGAGAGAGAGAGCATCCGGAGTGGATTAATTAAGGATTATAATTATGTTGGGACTATGCATGTCCCACCTGAGACTGCCCCGTGCCGCTCCTCTCCAATCCTCGTGCCCTCTGCTCCTCTGCACATATGGACACAAACCACAGGAAAATACTACTCACAATTGCGGTATCACCGGTTCACCTCTAATCATGACACTGTGCAGAAGATTGAATGAGTGCAATGGCAGTATTAACCTTTTTTTTTTTTCTTTTTGCATCAACCCACTACAACACTGTTACTGTGTGTTCACGCTGTAAATGTGCCAAGTTAATCGGTGTGCTGCAAATTGTTGGAGTGTAATAAAACTTTCCCCGGTACATTAAGGTTTGTTATCAGACAAAGACTGTGGTTTATGAACATCACTAACTGGTACTAAAGAGAAATGAATGCAAGTTATTTTCAGACTTCACATTTACAGCCACTAGGGGGCAGTGGAGCACGCTGCAAATATAACATTGACATAATACCGCCTTATAAAGTTGATGTGGTGAACAAGTCACATATTTACACATCCAGCAGACACAAAGCAGCACGATTTATTTCTGACGAATGTAACACTCTCAACTCTCTCACTCTTTCTGTCTGTCGTTCGGTGCTAAGCAGGTAGCGTGCAGTGGGTGTATCAGAGCTTTTCTACATCACCAGCTGAAGGGTTGATGAGAGCGACGGCTGGACCAAAAAAAACTAATTTTGTTAAAAGGAAACTCAACGGAATAGCTTACAGTAGCTTAGGTTGTACAACAAGTTACCTCATCATCAGCACAAATGTATTCAAACATGAATGCAAAATTTGCAGCGGTGCCGGAATGAATAGTTTCGATTCAAAACATTTGCAGACGAGTGTTCACATTTTAAGAGACATTTCGCGTCAAGCCCCCGGTGTGTAATGGCCTCAACTCTAACCCCGTTGCAGAGACGGGCAGTGCTGGCGACCTCTGGAGACAGAGGCAGCAGATGTTGTTGGTGTCAGATTTCCATTTTTTGTTTTTTTTACAGCGTTAGGTTTATGGTTAAAATGGGATTGGGATTGTAATGTCCCATGCCACATGTTTTCCAGTGAAGATGCACGCAGGTGTGGATTTAACAAAGTCACTGTGAAGTAAACTGCTGCTAAAAATGACCATGCTCGCTCAGCATGTTTGCAGTTTGTTTCTACAAACTGCAGCGCAGTGCATCAATCTTTAGCAACTGAATGCTTTGCTACAGGGACAAAAAAATTGAGTTTCAAAGAAGAAAATGTTGGGCGACATGAAAAGCTACATGGTGGATGCTGACGGGCATATTTCTAATAAAAGACACTGGCTTGTTTTTCAGGATATGAACGCTCTCATAATCCAATAACGATTACGCACCACTTGTGCTCCCATCCTGTAGTGCTGTTAGAATATGAAAACGAACCACACGTCATACGTCATCCGACCACCAATGACACTTGCCAGACCACAGCTTAACCTCTGGTCAACTCACAGCACCAAGACAACACAAACAAAACACACACACACACACAACAAAAACTGACCACTAAAGGCACACAAACACACACACACACACACACACACAGAGTTGCTTTGCAGCCACAGACACGAGGCATTTAGGGAACAGAATGGAAAAGGATTTAATTGAGTCTTTGATCATTATAGAATTACCATGTGCCTTCTTGGCACCCTTGTTATTGTTTCATGGATTAATCATTTCCATTCCACAAATTGTGGAATCCACACAGCAAATCAGTGGGCTGCCTGCACGACATAGATACGCAGTTTTAGCAAAAGGGAATTTGAATGTGTTCTTGCCCTCCAATTGGCTCAAGCCGCCCAGGCGACTTGATTTATTTGAAAGATTGGTTTTATTGATTTACCGAATTAATGCGGTGCCAGTTTAATCAGTGTGCTATGGAACTGTGCAGAATTTGACATCTCCGTGAACTCAGATGAATTGAGTGTACAATATTGATCTGGTTATCCACAGTATTTATTCAGCTATTTGTCTAAGAGCTGATTAATTCAGTGTGTACGAAATAATGTAGGTGTGCATTTGCGAGGCTGTGCGAGTGTTTCTGTTTGTGTGTCTCTCCCTCTCTCTCTCTCTCTCTCTCTATATTTGCGGAACTGGTAATTGCATCTGTTATGGACTGCAGGTCCTTGTATTGGAAAAACAGCATTTACAATTTACCTTTCTCTTCTGCACATGCAAAAGCAAGCTGCTATCGTATGTTGTGAAGTGACACATTACATGCAGCCTCAGCACATGCTCGGTCAGCATTAATGCACATGGGAACATGCACGCTCGCACAAACACACACCACACAAACTAACAGTGTCCGCGTGTGAGAACACCGTGCTTATAGGCTTGCAGGTATCATTGTGTAACAGCAGTGTGTGCTGTAATTGCAGGCCGTGCGTTGTAGGGCTGGAGCGGCGTTTAGCACCGGTGCGGTGATTGAGCAGTATCTGTCAAGTAGGGCCAGAGGAGGGAGAGCAGTTCTCCAATTAGAGCCAACTCAGGATGGATACGGATGCTTTCTGACAGCTGTTCTTCTTCTGACGCGGATTAGCTTGAAGATGTTTGTTGAGGCTCATTATGGATAAAAACAAAAAGCTTCACACATCTCTGTCCCCCCTATTCCATGTGACATGGACGACCACCGATGCTGATGCTACACAGAAGAGAATAATTCGGCGGCACGCATTCACAGAGATGCTTCTATTCACCAGACGCTGTGCGGTCCTAATCCTACAAGGATATTCAACACAGGAGCAAAGAAAATGATGACTTTGCTTGGCATGTAACAGTAGAATCTTAAGACTGCATGCTATTGTGCAGTATAGGCAAGGCAAGGCAAGTTTATTTGTATTGCACATTTCAACAACAAGGTAATTCAAAGTGCTTCACATAAAACCATTAAAAGCATCAAAACACAAGGCAAAAGAAAAGGAGATTTAAAAACAATTAAAGAAACAGTGTAAGAAATAAAATGCAGTAGTAAAATGCAGAAATGCAGGAAATTGATGAATATATTAATTGAATGTGGTTCAATTAAAGGCAGCATATACGATTGTAGGTCCAGTGAGAACTTGTTCCTGGAGGGCAAACTCATTCATGTAACGGAACACAGCAGACATTTGAACTCCTACTCTATGTGCTTGTTTAATTATGTGACATGGACCACAACTCAGGTCATAATTACCATACACGTTCAAACAAATGCAAAGGGCAGCACTCTATTCTACTGGCATTCCTGCTATGCATTACATTACAGTGTATATAGTTAATAAGATGAACGACTGAAGATACTCAAGGTATGGTCCTTGTGTTTACAGGCAAGATAGGATAGGGAAGTAGTTACATTTAGTAAGAAACACCATTGAATATAATTCATTAGGTTTTGTATCGTCGGTGGTTTTCACCAAAAGCCGTGTAAAATTGCGAGAAAGGCTAACGTGTAGACTGTGGAACTGCTTACCTGCCTCTACAGACACAAAGAAGCATTAACCTTCAGCATCATGCAGCATTTTCACATAGCTTCTCTTATGCTACAATACTTCATAAATCATAAATCACCTTCGCAGCAAACAGGTGATAGTATTTAAACGAACTGTTTCACACAGACCTACTAACTGCAGAGCTGCTCGATTATTAAGCTTCCTCGTTTGTCAACTGGTCTAAGTAATGACGGCGCTTCAGCCCACACACCTGTTTGCTCACCTACCTTTTGCCGTTTACCGATCTAAATATCTATGTGCTCACTGGTTCTACGAATATGGGCCTGTTTACACTGTGTTGCCCCTGTACGTCACACTTACATACATCCGTGTGGACTCCCCTTCCTCTGCGACTGTACTAGCATTTGCCCTACACTCACCTTCTCTCCTGCTCATGTGCTCCCCTCACTCACCTTCCGATGGCAGCAGATATGGATTGAAATACAAATGACCCCTGATGAACCCAGATATCGAGCTGTTTTAAAGCTGGAGGCTTTAGACAATATCCCCTCCTTGCTCCGACGTGCTGGAGAAGGAGGGGCCAAGGTTTCTCACTACATCGGGGTTTTATGGGATTTATGACCCCCGTCCCCTGCAGCTATCTCTCCCTCCACTCGCCCTTCTTCCACTGGCTACAATTAGCAGGCGAGGAAAACAAACAAATTACAAGGAAACAAACATAACGGTTAATAAGCATGTAGCGACATGAGGAGAACGCTTTCAGCAGCGTGCAGACTGAGAAGAGGTAAGGAAGGGCAGGGTGTAATCTTCCCTCCCTCACCCTCCGTCTCCTGTTTTTGTATTCCCCTCTAATTTCCTCCTGCCGCGCTGTCCCTTTCTACCCTCTGCGAGTCGCCGGTGGGGCTTTTCGAGGAGATCATCTCCGAGCAGGGGCATCGCGAGACAGATGGGCGGATGATGGATCTGACGTGATAGACAGCGGCGTGATGGATGGCCGGCTGGCCGATAGGGGATTAATGCAGTGCTGAGGCCGCTGCAGCACGCCGGATGGCTTAGTGATAGATAGATAAAACTGACGAGCAGATAAACAAGGGAACGCTAATCCACGCCCCCCCCTTGATGGACAGAAAATCAAAGTGAGGGAAAAAGAACCACAGAGGGAGCGGTGGACCTTTACATTACCATCACAGGGTGCAGAGCTTTCATGGGAGGGAATGGACGCAAGGTGAGATGAGGTGTGGGCCGATGAGGAGAGTTAATGAGGAGCACATCAGGTAGGAGGACTGTCATGGGTCAGTGACGGCACATGTCAAGCCGGGCTTGGTTGCTGGATATATTGGACGAGGGCGGGAGTTTTTGGTGATATGGCGTGACGGGTGACTGCGATGGCTGGGGAGATGCTATTTCGAGTGATGGCGAACAGTTTGACGGCGGACGGGAGATTGGGCATAGCGGTAAATTGGCCGTGGGGGGATGTGCTGGGATGATTGGACAGCAGAGTGTGTGCCGGTTGGGGATTGAAGATCGGAGCGCTTGTTGTGTCTGTTTTTTCTTTGATGCACTTCTCTCAGCGCAACAGCTTAACCTTCTGTGTAATGGACGACAATAAAGGTTTAGAGTCCCTATGTTTATGCAATTCTGCCAACTGGCGAGTTGAAAAGGCCCGTCATGATGAGAGGAAGAGAGGAAAAAGAAATAGAGTGAGGGGAGTGGAGGGCAAGCGCAGGGAGAGTTCATCTGAAAATAGGGAGCAAGCTGCCTATTCCTGCATTATTATCGAGCGCTAAGCTTTGTCTCTGTTCACCGTTTCAGGGGACCCCCAGGGGCTCTGGCATCGATCCGGTGTGCTCAGAATGCACTCCGGTGTCACCTATTTAAACACAGTGAGCCAATAGCCAACAGAGAAAAGCCTTTATTTATCAAGCCTCTGATTTTGGCTGCACAAATGACAACCTGATTAGCACTTAAAGGAGCTCTTAAATCTTTTATTGGAATGGGTGGAGGCAATCTATAAAGAGCAGCAGACAGCAGTCGTAGCCGGAGAGAGTTATGGAGGATGAACAGTGGGGCAAGGTGAGGGAATGTGTCATCCAGGGGGCCGGGGGGGGGGGGGGGGGGGGGGGACTCTGGATGTGCAGTGTGTGACAGATACAGCGTGAGAGAAAGTGTGTGACTGGGAACAATGGGTGAGAAGTATAGAAGCAGTGAGCGGGTGACAGCGACAGCGAGCATGTGACTGAGGAACGGTGGCAGAGATCGGGGGTGAGGATATTGTGATCAAGTGACAGCCTGAGCAAATGAACAAATTGCTGAACAAACAAGTGGGTGATGACTGTGTCTGTGTGTGTGTGTCTGTGTGTGTGTGTGTGTTTGTGCAGACTGCGGGGGCGCATGCGTGCAGGCAGATGAATGAGTGAAAGACGGAAAAGACTTAAGTGAGCGAGTAATGGGGGTTAGTGATGGGTGTGTTGACAGAAAGTGTCAGTTTTAACCACACTGACCCGCGTGCACAGGCTGCATGCACAAGCGGCTGAGTTTGAGTCCCAGCTTGGTCGTGAACTGACTGTAAAATTGGATGTGAATTTCGTGTTGGATGTGAAATGAATGCAAATTTGGAAAGTAGGTGGATGGTGTTTGCGCATCTATCTCGATGTGTCAGTCTCCTGTCGGTCCAACATCATCTCAGATGAGCAGGAGATGAGCTTCCTTTCAGTCTCCTTTGGCACATGAATGCAGCTATTTGAACACCTTCACGTTCTGTGTAATTATAGCGAGTGGGATGCTCTATCCTTGCCTCTTGTCATGATCAAAAACGGTTTGTACTTTTGATTCAGATTTAACTTCATTAAATAATAATCCCAACCTTTTTTGGCATGCTGTAACTGGGAACCATTTTGTTTTATGTAATAGATGAGTATATTTACTCGCGTAGGGAGAGGAACACTAAGCGATGCCAGTGCTCCATTAGAGAGGAGCTGTTACTGGAGAGCTGCGAGATAATTTATTCTTGCTCTCTTCCCCCTGGGATGCCAATGGCCAATTCGCTTTCAAACGTGTGCAAAGAAAGTGTGCGTGTGTACGTTTTGTTTATGCGCCGTGTTGATGTAGGGACGTTTGGGACAAGACTATTGTCTGTCCTGCAGCCTGCGCTACGCTCAAATCTGTCCCCCCTCTCACCTCGTCTGTCAGTAACGACAGCGGCAAAACAATACTGCGCGTGAAATGTCAAGAGAATTAGCATTGCATTAATGCGCACACATTGTCGACTGTCCCCTCGTCTCTTGGAACCTTTCACTTTCTCCGCTGGCCCGTCTTCTCTCACCGTCTTGTCCGGTATGGCTCTGTCTCGTGCTCTCTCCGCCACCCCTTGGCTGCAGCATGCCTGTCTGACCCTGTCGTAGTCTCCTTCAGGGCCTGTGTCTTGGTGATCAAGCTCCATTATTTATGCTGTATCGTGTTTCACCGTCAATTCCCGCAGTGGAACAATCGAGACCGATCCCCTTGACTGTCACAATAGCAGTGAGACTCAGCAGAGGTTGGAAATGGGATTATCCTTAAATGGAATTTAATTTTCACCGTTGTTGTCTCCAAAGCCTGTCTACCACCCAGACACCATGACGCCCTTCGGTAGTGCTTTCACCATTGTGTGTGTGTGTGTGTGTGTGTGTGAGAGAGAGATTACTGCTGTGTGCTGCACAGTGGCACAGTGGCAAGTGTAGCACTTGTAATGTGATGTGTGTTGTTGTTTTTTTAAAGCACTGTAATTCAAATGAGCTGCAGTTTGGCTTCGTTTTATTCAAGAAAGTCTAACGATCTGAAGATTGTAAGTCCATAGGAGCACCACGGTCTTCCACAATAGAAACTTCGCTCTCATTCTTGTGTCCAATGAGTTAAAAAAAAACAACAAAAAAAAAAAGAAGAAAGAAAGTCCTACACCATCGGCCGATGGCACATCTTTGAATGCGAATAGATAAATGAATAAGTGCTGTGGAAGTGTGAATCAATGTTTGTGGATCGACATCCAAAGACCTGCTGTGCTGCAGATGAAATAGACGTAGAGGTGGCAGCGTGTGTTTGTCAGTAAGACACGGCGGGCGCTTGGTTTCCAGGCTGCTCTGATGCTTCTTCAAATGCATAGGTGTGTAAGTTATTTGTGTGATGTGTTTTGTCCTTTGGAGTTGAGGGGCGTGTGCCAACTGTGTGTGTGTGTGTGTGTTTTCATGCTTGTGCATTTTTTGTTTCCTGAATGGCAACGGTGGCTGTGGTGTCTGATGAATTCTGTTTGGTGTTTTTCTGACTTCCCAGCTCTCTTCTTCCAGCGCTCTTAACACAAACATGATCAATACTTGAATTAATGTCAAAGTAAAGAGTCAAAGCATGTCGCACTGCCCCCCCCCCCCCGCCCCGACAGGGAGAAGTCGAGAGAGGATCGAAGAGAAAGAAAAAGCAACAGAGAGTGTGGAGAAGAAATAAGTGTTCATTCATAACGAACACATTATGGGGGGTGAATTGGAATGCATTCAGCTTTTTGCTGCTGTATTACTTTGACTAATTATATAGTTGAGAGGTAATTATGTCTTGCTGCATGGGTGATGCCTCTTGTCAAGGAAGGACAGCGGTGTGCTGAATGACTCGTGCGCTCAAGTGTTGCGGCAGCATGTAATGTCGGGTATAAAGAGCAGCGACTACAGAAAGGCTAGACAGGCCACAGGTGTGGGTATCAGGGGAGGGCGAGTGTGTGTGTGTGTGTGTGTGTGTGTGAGAGGGCGTTAGTGTGTGTGCGAGTGACAGGGTGTGAGGCTCAGGAGGCAGAACGTGATTTGTGAGTATTGTATTCCTGTAATCTGCTCTGATCAGATCAACCAGAGCAATAATGCAACACTGAGCCAAATACAAAGCTGCTCTTTCTTCATCTCCCGCTTCTCTTTTCTCTTTCTCTCTCTCTCTGCCTTTTTCCTTTTCACTGCAGTGGGAGCTAGCTTTGCTGCAGAGGGAAAGATGGAGTAAAGATGGGGGGGGGGGGGGAGTAGAAAGAGTCAGGAAGATGGACGTTGAGGAATGGAGATAGGACGGAGAAAGACACTCAGAGAACAGAGGAGGAGATAGAAGGTGGACGGGATTGAACAGTCAACGATTACTGCTCTGCTCTTGTGCGCTCCTGGTAGAGCCTGATACTGAATCCAACAGTGCTCCTTCTCTCTATTGACACACACACACACACACACACACACACTGGCCACAAGCATTTGAGTTTGTTTTTGGCCAGTGCTGGGTGGTGCTTGGCAGAAGAAATTAAGCCTAACAACCGTGGCATCTGTCTCAGCAGCAGGAGAGTCCCGCCTCCCCACCCACACATGACCTGTCCTGCTTTCATTCACTGAGCCGCCTGCTGCCAGCCTCAGGATGGGCCGCTGCCTCTGCCACTGCCCGCCACCAGCCCCCCCCCCCCCTCCCCCCCCCCCTCACACCCCCCCCCCCCCCCCCCCCTCCCCTCCCTCCATCTCGGCCTCACCGCACTGCCAACCACTCTGTGCTCGCGCCCATGTTTCCCCCCTCAAGCAAAAACCAGGAGTCTAGCGATATGGCTGCTTCAAATATTCATAACGGCCACGCTGCAAACACGAAGCTCCCCGCTCCGTGTTTGCAGCCTCTCCATTTTGAGAGGCAATTCTCCGGCTGCAGCCGCCGTTAGCCTGAACACGGCTCCTGTTCTCCGAGTCAACTACTCTGCGGTCAGTGTGTATTAACAGGTCGTACTATAAGTATTAAGCAGGGCTTTGAATTATCAGTCTGGCCTTGCAACTGCACGGAGCTAAATATTAAACACTCTTTGCCGCCGTCGTGGCGCTTAACACTACGCTGAAACCCAGCCGGAGTCGGGGAAGGGCAAACTAGCACACGTGCAAAAAAAGAGACACAAATGCCATACTTAGACAGGCACCACGGCCGCACACACTGGGCCAGTGTGTAGCAGAAGCGAAGATCGAGAAGCGCAGAAATGCATCAGGACTTCAGTGCGCACACAAACACGCAGGCCCACGGAGTGATGTGAGAGGGTGAACTTCTTCTATGTGTCTCCCAGGAAGCTACAGGCTGGATAAACATCCATGTGTAGCAGCAGCAGATGCCTCCGTCTCCCTCTAATGCCCGCTCCTCCCGTCCTCTCCACTCACATCCAGCCACCTACTCACTCGCTACATCTCACATCCCCCTCTCTCTCGCTCTCCTTTAATGAAGACTGCCCCCCCACACTTGTTCTACCCTCCTTTTCCTTCAGCCACCTCGCCATTCTTTACTCTCTCCCTATGTTGTCCCAAATTCTCCTTTCCTCTCCATCTCTGTCCCCTTTTCTTTGCTTTTATCCTCATACTCTTCTCTTCACGCAGACCGCCTGCACGCCCCGGGAGCTGCCGCTTATCCTCCGTACTCGCTCGTTGTATCTCCACATTATTTCTCAGGGGGGCATCCTGTGTATGCTCTCCACCATACTGTGTTGTCTAGCTTATCAAATGGGTCGGAGTGGTTCAGGGCGGGTGGGGCTTCATGCTTTGGCTCGTGGCAAACAGGTGGTCCATAGGGACGAGCACTAACAGCGGTAAGTGCGAAAGCGTATGATGATGGTCGTGTTTCCATAGCAATGTTTTTTCTGAACTGCCGTGGTTTCTAAACAAGCCATTGCTTGTTAAGGCTAACCATCAATATCATGAAGTTGTGAAGCTACGCAGTGGGGCCCACCAACTGCTAGTGAGCTACAAGATGGATGGCACGGCTGCCGGAACTAATGTGGCAGCTGAGTCTCAAGGCATGAGCTTGAATAATATCTGGCTTCGCAGTTACGTTCTCGAGCTTGCTTTTTGTGTGATTATTTCAACTGCGCCGGCCGCAAATTGGCATTGATCATTGTTGGTCGGCTGGCTTTTTAACGGCTGGGCCACTGTTTAATGTTCCTGTCAGGGAGGGTTATCATGTAACCTGTTTCTCCTGTCTCCTGTCCTCGCACCTGCTAAATGGCAAGAGAAGGAGCGAGAGCATGAAAACGAGAGTGGTCCAGCACGGAGCCCTTATTAAAGCTGTCCTCCAAGGCTGCCCTCTGACTGATTCCCCCTGTAAATCTCCCCTTTAATTGGAGAGGGCACAAGAAGAGAGGTGCAGCCTCAATCACAAATTCTGTGTCTCTAAGGATGGACGAGAGAGAGAGAGACAGACGGGCAGAGAGTCAGACGGACAGAAGAATCCTCAGAATGTGTGGGTGGAGACCAAACAAAAAGTCAGAGATATAAATACAATGAGGATTTGAGGAGTGAGATGACATATTTACGTTTGCCTTGGAAGCGGGAGGTGAGAAGATGAAAAGGTAGCACAGTAATGGAGAGAGACGGGCAGAGAGGTGCGCCAAGGGTGATGCAAGGATAGGAGGAGAAGGACAATGGGCGAGGAAGAGAAAGTAATGGAGGGAGACAAATGGAAGTGGCTGGCAGCGAGAGAAAAAGGAAGGTGTGTGTGTGTGTGTGAAAGAAAGAGGGAGAGAGGCAGAAGAGAGACAGGCTGATTTCACCACATTTGCAGCCTGAGTGTCCTCCCTTAATGGGGTTGCCATGACAACAGTGTATAAGAGAGTCAGGTTCCAGCAGAGCTTGTGGTATGTGGATGTGTGTGTGTGTGTGCACGTGCTCTGCCCCTCAAGTGATTGATTGTCTGTGAGAAAATGTACAGTACGATACCGTAACACACGTGCATCGTGGGCATTCTTTTTTTGTAAAAGGAGGTGGGCGTGAGTTTATCTCCTTCTACCGTTTGTTTGGTGGTATGTCCTTGTGTGAGTGACTGAGGGAGGGAGGAGTAAAAAGGAGCAGCTTCCCCGTCTGTGTCATCGAGCCAAGTGGGTGTGCAGTAGCTGTAGTGTACTGGCCGTGTCCCGTGTGCCACCGGCAGCCATGTTGAATGAGGTTAGGTGATGTCATGCCGGTCAGGTGACGTTGTTTCGAGGGGCCCAGCTGTCACGGAGGAGCGGCAGTCCCACCGGAGCGCCAATCTGTCATCATTATATTAATGGCACGCATAGCACTGCTAGCAATGTCATCTCTTGTGTGTGCCAAAGCTAACGAGCAGCGCCCTAATTGTAAAATTAATTGAAAAACATTTTGATTAAAGACCACCCTCCCCACCCCGGCCCTCCTCCGTCTTCATCAGCTCTCCTTTACTCCGCTGCCATCTTTCTATCCACCTGGTTATGCACCCCCCCCCCCCAGCAGTTCACATACTCTTCTCACTTTCTTTTCTCCGCCTCCACCCGCAATTACATCTCTGGCCTTCTCCCATTTTCATCCATGCCGTTTCTCCTTCAGCCTTCTCCAACCCACCAACACCTAACCCATCATTTTCTGCTTCCTTCAACGTACACATTTTCAACTAACTGTCACTCTCCTCTTTCGTTCGGCAAATTACAACTCTTTTATGTGCTCGATCTCCCTCCTGATCCCTCCCTCCCCATCCTCTTTGTCTTTTCCCATCAGGCACCCCTCTGCGCTGCTGTCTCTCTCCTTCTTTCCTCCTCGTGTCTCCATTACTGTCTGTTTTACGCCCTGAGCGTCTCTGTGTATGCGTTTTGCATTCAGTGGTGGGGTTATAAGTGGAAAGGAGTTAGTGAGGTGGTCGTCCGTATACAGCTTTGCCTTTATACTGCACGCCCCATTCCCCCTTTAGCCCTTTGTAGCCTCAGAGAGCGTCCAGTCTCTCGTCCCTGACTCTCATTCACTCACACACTTTCTCCTTCCCCTCTCTCCGGCAAAGCTCCAGAGCCCGAGGGGAAAGAAGGAGAGAGTGATATGGCTGGTGTACATCTCCACTGGTCTTTTATTCTCTAGCCTGCCCTCTCATCTTGCCTCTCCTTCTGCTGCTTCTCACTCTCCATCTCTCCCCTCTGTGGACTGAGGTCCAGTTTATCATTCTGCTACAGACTCCACCGCAAGATTTCTGCCTTTGGTGTGTGAATGTGTGTGTGTGTGCACTCAGACACGTGTGTGTGTGTGATTGCCTGCACATGTTATGTTCTAATTAATTAAATGGCATATACGGTGTCGTAGCTCCCTCTGTGTGCCTGAGAGCTCATACAGTGCGAGTGAGTGTGAGTGCAAAATACAAGGTGTGAGGGAGTGAGGAGTATATATAGGCTTGGATAATGAGAGCACCAGGGCTCATTAATGTCACTCGTTGCAATAATGATAGAGACAAGGAGGAGACTTTGATCATCAGCAAATGATCGATAATGGGCCGTATCGATCGGAACAACAGTTTGTCACCATGTGGATCGACGATGCTGCAGGACACCGGGCTCCCGGGGGGGGGGGGGGGGTGTTACAGCCTCGCCACAGGCTCCTGTGCTCATTTATTCAAGAGGAAACATAGGCACAAACAAACGCCACTCTGATGAATGGCTGTTCTATGCATAATTAGGTAAACATAGCTCTTAGTCAATAGGGGAATGGATTCATGAATTACATCTTCCTTTGTGAATAATAAGCTGTAAACGCGGTTATTGAACAGTCTGGGCGCTTCCCCCAAATTCTTCCAAGTTAGGTTTAATTGTTAAGCTGAGAGAGGGAGCGAAAACAGGGGGAAATAAACAAAACAAACATCACGTGCATACGTGGGAGACTTCAGCCTCCCCTCTTTTCCCCGGCTTCCTTTCCTGAGTTCACTCCTTTTGGCCCCTTTTTCTTTCATTTTTTTACAGTTCCCAGACTGTCTCACACAATAGCTGGCAATGAAAGAAACGACAGCAAAGTGACTGTAACACCGGGTGGAGTGTTGCCACAGCAACGCAGCGTCACAGCTCCCGAGCAGATAACACATTCGCTGCCGCGTTCCCTCCGTCGTGTCAAAAAGAGTTGCGATCCCAGGGAAGCTGCCTTAAATGAGGGAATACATGTCCGGTATGTAAATGAGGCGAAAGGGACATAAAGCGTATAATTATAGTTTAAAGGATAAAATCGAATAATCGTTTTAAAGCAAGCGTGTATTACATAGCAAATGTAAAGTGATGTATCAAATGTAAACCTGATAATAATAATGTATGTGTATCTGAGTAGTGAAGTCTGTGTGTGTGGAAAGAGCTAGAGCTGGCCTTAAAAGATGAGATCATAACAGATGTTGGTTGTTGTCCGAGTTGGGGTGGTTTCCGCACGCACACAAGAAAGTTGGGTGTTTTCAGAAGCACATGCACAAAATCAATGATGTCATGTAAATCATGTGCTGAGGCAGGAAGTGTTGGGGAAGGGGGGGGGGAGAGAGACAGCCCAAAAGTGTAATGAAAGAAGTAACTTGCAAACAGCAAGACGGGATTCATCGTGGGAGCCAACCAAGTGCTCCACGGAGAAACACTGGACCTCGTTCGGCAGCCGCATCGGAGGACTTCATCTCTGTTCACGGAAAGAAGACCGCCATTCGTGGACAAAGATTGAAAGACAGAGATTTTCCTCTCCCCCTTGTTTGACTTTAACAACCGGACAACGGATGGACTCAACCGCCCTAAAGACTTTGTACCGAGCCTGAAGGATCGCTGAACGGACTTCGTTGGTCGCGCAGGAGGAGTCGAAGGTTCGGCCGGACCTTCGCTCCTAAAAACCCCAAAAGGATTTTTTTATCGCATCTTTAATCCAGCTCCACCGAGCCACCTCGGCATCGAAACTAATGAGTATAATATAAGAAGAAAATGGTAACGAATCGAATTAAGTGTCGTATTATTTTATGTGAGCTGTTGCTGTGCCCCTGCTAATATATCCTGCAATAAATATCAAATCTGCATTTAAAGTAAATTGTAGATGGGGATACAGTTGCAAAGCGCATAGTCGTTGTCGTTTTTTAAATCTGTTACTTCCTGGTTGTAGCCATTTCATACCAAACACTGTCTGTGAATTGCAAGTGCTTGTTAACTGTGGGCATCATTTCAATCCCCATCCCTCCACACACACCCTCCCTCTTCCCTTTTCTTCTTTTATAGTCCAGAGATAAAGAGGAGATGGCAATGTTGGACAAGATGTTGGATGTGTTCCTCTTCACACGTGTGTGTCTGTGTGGGGCTGGCCCAAAGGCAGATCACCAAACAGCTGTGTGTTAGTGCCAATGAGTAGACATTTGGTCCACTCGACCCATAACGCTGGCACACAGGGTGGGGAACGGTGTCCAAGTCCTCCTCTCAAATCCTCGGCCCATCCGTCCTTCCCCTTCGCATTGTCCCCGGGGCAGCAGGCGGCCCCGGCTAAAGACTGATCTGCTTGAACGGGCACAGGTGCAGCAGGGGGTTTGTCCCACTGCCAAATGTTGTGCTTCTGTTTCCTTTGGGCGTATGAGTGGATTTGTGCAGCTCTCTCTTTCGCTTCTGGGGGGGGATTGAAAAAGCTGCAGATGCAAGTGTTTGATCAGCCTGCCGATGCAACGGCAAACGGGAGACAGCGAGTCGAAAGTGCACACAGAAAACGAAAGATATTGAAGCAGCAGAGGAGAACAATTCGGATGGAGATTTTCGCAGGACTGGAATAAGTAACAACAGCCGGTGACGCAATTGTTTCAGTGTGTCAGTGTGTTGTGCAACTCTGGGACAGACCGGAAATGAAGTGGAGGTCCTGCTGTACGGACACTGCAGTGTGCCTGCAGCTGCCCTCGGGGGAACGGTGTTTGGTGCGGATGTGTGTGCCAGGGGTATCTTTAGAGAGGCACGCTGCGGGCATCCCTTTGGGAATGCAGGAAGGGGAGGGAATAGAGGAGTGCTCCGGTTTCAGGCCTCAATCTGGAAAGCTTCAGGAGTACCTCTCAAGGCTCAAGTAGAAGCTAACGTCCATTTGTAGTGTATTTAAAAGAGAATGCATGCACTTAAGGGCTACTTATTGCTTCACGTAGCAGAACAGAGACAGGGAACGAAAGCAGATACATGCGTAAAAGCCTTGGTACACTCAGAGACTGACACATAGCAAAGCAAACCTCTCCTTCACTCTCTCTTTGAATGCCCTTGCTTTCTCTTTCGCTTTATGTCTCCCAGGACAGTGCTCACAAATGTTGAAATGGGGCCTAACCCACGAAGCAAAGAGGGAGAGTCGTTTAAGCTAAGTTAAACAAGGGCACTTCGATTTTAAAGGGCCATAATCTTCAAAAAGGGGCGCTTTAAAATCAATTGACAAGACATATAAAAGGTAAAGACAGATTGAGAGGAAGGTGTAGTTGTTGGCAGTTCAGTGACTCATCTTTATGAATGAGCTTGTTTCATTGAATGTCATTGAGACTTGTTCTGTGCGTGTGTCTTTGCTTATGTGCATGCGTCCACGTCTGCAAACGCGCGCGCGCGTGTGTGTGTGTGTGTTTTTGCCGGGCAGCGCAGGTGGGCTGGATCAGTATCCAGAGCAGCACTGAGCCACTGATTCAGCCTGCACAGTTTGGGCCAGAATCCAATCAGGGCAGCCATCTGGTGACCAATCAGGGCCCTGGCTGTGATGTCACAGCAGCGGAGCTCTGGGCTTCATGGGAGCCCGGGAGGGGTGAATGCCATGAATCACATCGGACCTCTGTGCCGGTGAAGCCTGCTATAGTTGGGCCACAGCGAACCGCGCTGCTGACCCGGGATGCTGGGTCACTGAAACCAGGCTGTTGTCATTTGTGAGCCTGCAAATGTGGGAAGCGTTGTTTGTGCATCTTTACTGACAAGAAGGAATCGTTAGCCTGTACACAAGCTCCTTCTTTATTCATGGCAGTCTAATACACATACTTGTGCTCTTGGTGCGCTTACTGTATGAAAATTCGCATTCCTGCCTTTGTTTGACTTTGCAGATGACGGCAGTGCCACTGTAGCCCTCGCGGTTAGGGCGCGAGGACAAAGCACTGAATCCGGTGTGATTGACAGCCCTGTTCATTCTAACGCGATTTATATTTCAAGGCTCTCCTCCGTGTGAACGCCTCTACCATTTTAAACAGTCTCCAAGAGTGCAGCCCAGCGAGTCACCCTGATCCCGGACCTGCGGTGGAACTGTTCCCAGCTCTCTCACCACTAGCAGGCCAGAGGCGCGGCGGACGGCTGGCTGACAGAGAGAGAGGGGAGTCTCAGGAGAGTCGCTGTCACTGCCGAAAGGCTCTCTCTGCAGGGCATCAGAGGGGAGACAGGACAGGGTGACAAGGGAGCGTCTCTGTGAAAGTTGACCTTAAGAAGCTTCACAGCGCCATACATTGCTGTAACACTCAGGTCTGTGAATATTTCATCAGCCCTTAAGCAGGATGGATAAATCCACCCTCCTTCTTTCTGGTGCTTATCTGATCAGTGGCGCAACCAGCTAACCCCCCAGCATGGGATTTAATGTCAAACACAGGCCATAAGCTGTGTTCAATGGGCATGACGAGGATAAACATCAGTGGGAAACACGCGGCGTATTTCGCTGGCCTTGGCTGCATACGTAACGGCAGCAGGGGGCGAGGCAGGGCGCGGCGTCTTGACATCAGCACTTACGTAAGTAAACGGGGGGAGAGCCCACACGCTGGACCGCACTCCCACTTCACACAGAGAGTGTGACTGAAACACAGGGAATGGAATTAGAGGAGAAGTAAGAGAAGAGCGAGAGGTGGAGGCAATCATGCAGAGAGAAACAAATCTGAGAGCCTAGCATGGAGGTGCAGGAGGTGGGAGGTGTGGGACTGTGTGTGCGTGCGTGTGTGTGTGTGTGTGTGTGTGTGTGTGCTCTGTATGTGCCCGCTCTGCCGCCCTGGTGACTTCAGGTGTTATCTTCTTAGCCTCCAAACGTGACAGTGAGATAATTAGAAATGTTAACACTCACTGGAGCTTGTACTTCTATGAATTCTCAGTTTCTTTCTCCATCTCTCTCTCTCTCATTTGCTTTCTCCTGGCTGTCTAAACGCACACACACACACACACACACACACACACACACTCTCAAATTATATTATCTCCCTCAGCCCGTGTTATGAATGACACACTTAAAGCCTGGAATGACTTGGCCGTGCAGCAGTGGATCACAATTAACATTAACGCCAGCATCTGTGGAAATAATTGTCACAGCTCAATTTTAATTTGCTGATGACCCATTTTTCCCCCTACTTTTAATAGGAAAAAAAGTAATTTTAATTCACATCTATTTGTACATAGCATTACTCATTTGTTGAGTGCAGTTGTGCAAATTTGCTAATTCATTTGAATTGCGAGAATAAGTTGGTAATTACAGTGCATTCGAAAAGGAAAGGTGAAAAAGGTGAAAATGGAAGGAGAGAAATTATTACTTAATTACTGAATTCACAGTTGGATTAATCAGACTGTGGCTGGGCGATATGGCCTAAATCTTCTATCACGATATATCAGGGTATTATATGTGTTCTGGTAATTCAATGCTTAAATAGTCTAAAGTATATCAAATAACAACATGTAATTGTGCATCACGAAACATATTGTATGATTTCGTCATGTTACGATTCCATTATCAAATTGAACACACAGCTCTAAATCAGCCAGACTGTAGGATAAGAATTAAAGACGGTTATTTTATTTCCTTGAATAGAAAGAGACAATAGACGTCTATTTCTGAGGCAGTCAACAAACAGAGGCCGGTTTACTGAAGCAGTAGGAGGACACTGTTGAAATTCTGACAAATGTCTTGGCTCAGAGGAAAGGGAGAGACATGTTCACCAGCGTGTTTCACATGGAAAAATGAAAAGTGACAGAAAGCTGACGGAGGGATGACAGCCTTGTTTTGTCCTTTACTGGATGATCAACATGTGTCACGCGGATATGGGTCCCAAAGGTTGACACGGGGCGGCTGATGCAGAGGGTTCCGCGCTCCGCTGGAATCCCCCAGCCTTTAAATTAGCACTTTACTCAGCTAGCGGCACAAGCTGTGTGAACACTGGCGATAATGAAACTGCACACCGTCGACATCATTAAAGATAATCTTGGCTCATTTTGTGCTGGGACACATAATCCGAGGAAGATGCGGCGAACAACAGGAAGAGCTCATCGTGCCAGAGCGGGGCACACAAACGCCTTCCGACTGTCATCTCGCTGGCTCACACCTCTCAAACCTCTGACGCTTGGTCGGGGGGTAAAGGAGTACTATATGGCTGGTTTTGCGGGAAACAGATCCCAGGTCAAGGCAAAGGCTTGTCTGAAGGCCTCTCCAGCGTGTGTCTAATTGAGCACTGTGTAGTTAATTGTTTGTGCGTGGGAGAGGAGAAATCTATCTGTTTTCTCACTGCCGTGACTTCTAGGCCCTGGGGTGAGCGACTGGAGCTGGCAGACACAGACACACTACACGCACACACACATGCGCCGCTCTGCCAACAATGCCCAAAAACCATGCCTTGCAAGCACAAACTCGCACATGCAGACCCAAACCCTTCTGCTACTGGTGCACGCACACACACACACACTCATACACGCACATGCACACTCCCTCCTCAGAGGAAGAGGATGTGCATGAGGGGTTATTGAGTCACGGTAAAGTCAGATCCGTGTATCGATCGGCTACTTGCTGAGAGGAGTCAGGAATGTGAGACCTGTTCAGGTCAGAGGGCCACGAGACAGTGGGGATGAAAAGACAGTAAAAGCGAGAGCGAGAACCCTACAGAGCCTACAGCTAGTCGCCTACAGCTAGTCGCCTACAGCGCCCCCCCCCCCCCATCCTCTCTGAATGCAGAGCCAGCGTTCTGCTTTGACGTGGGTATTCAGAGGAGCTCTACTCCGCTTCAAGAGCATTAGAATGAGATTTCTTCAATTTGTAACTTGGGTCAGAGCCATATGTCAAATCAATGGGAGAGAAAGAGATGTACTAACAGCAACTAATTGTTATCCTTATCTTTTAATCTGTATCCATTGCTATGGATTATTCTATACTTAACTGTTCAATACATACAATTAATCTACAGTGAACCACTGTGCCAATTAACATACCAATGCAAATAACGCATCCAATTGCATATTCAGCTCATCAGCTCATTTGCATGTGTTTAGTTATCTTCCAGGGTGTTTCAATTTATGACTGAGTGCTACAGTAAGTGAATGCCTATGGGGGGGGGGGGGGGGGGTTGGCATGAAAAGAGTGCCACCTGAATAATTTACTTTTACTCTCAATGGGATCAGAGCTCCGGCTCACATCTGATCTCATTTGAGCCACCGCAGCTCTGTTCCCATTGGCTGACAGCAGCTGGTGGAATGCCTGTAAGCACCCCCGTGATTGGTTGGGAGTTATTTATTCTTCACTCATAAACTCTTCCATTATTGATGGGAATGACGCAAACTGGGATCTGATGAGATGCGAAAAATGGTACGAGAACTGCAGAGGGATGGAGGCAGCGTGTGAGTACAAAACAGGCGGTGTGGGGGGGGGGGTATGGAGTGGCAAAGGCGTGAGGCTGCAGAGAGATATGTAGAGGGGGAGGGGTGATAAGGTGGATGAGCACTAACAGTACTATCTTTCAGTTGGATATCAGCAGCAGACGCCATGAGATGTCTGTTGATTCATCTCCCTTTATTCGCTCGGTTCTCTTTCTGCCGAACCTTTTTAGCCGAACAAAGGCAGACGGAGGGAGTGATTCAGAGTGACCAGACGCCCGAGACTCCCGGAACAGACGGGGGAAAAGGTCACATGAAACAGGGGGGGGGGGGGGGGCTCCACCGAGACCACCGAACAGAACGAAATGTTTCGATGAACTGATGTACTCAGGCCTCCGGGGACAGGAGGACATGGAGGGAAACATTTGTATACAGAAAGATCGAAAAAGAAAGTGTGGGTGTAGAGCTGTGTGTGTGTGTACGTGTGTACCTTTAAAAGTGGTTGTCAGGGTGTACGTGTCTGAAGGCAGAGTAATTACACCATAACACAACAACTGAAAAATACACAAGTGCGTATGTACTGAATGCATGGGATTGTTACGTGTGTGTGTGTGTGTTTTCTGGTGTATAATTGCTTCGCTTTAGACTATGAGCAGTAGTGTGTGTGTGTGTGTGTGTGTGTGTGTGTGGGGGGGGGGGGGGGGGGTCGGCTCAGACCCTCTGGATCCTCTCCATGCACTAATGGGTGTTCACCTTGTGTGGATCCCAGCCCCGTGCTGTTGGTAATTAACAGAAGCAGGCAGTGGAAAGCAGCACCTGTTAGAGCCTGACTGACTGAGGCCCTGAGCTCTGGGCTCCGGGCTGTGTCTCCACACTGCTCCTCTCTAATAATCAGACCAGCACCGCCCATCCTTCCTCCTCCGGGACCTCGCAGCATGAGTGCATGCACGTGTGTGTGTTGTGTGATTACGTGGGTTATTCATAACAAAGAAAAAGAGGCAGATTAAGAGGAGGTGGAGACAAAGGAGGAGATACTCCACAACTCCTTCAGTCGTAATGGTACAGCTCCGCACATTGCCCGAGGCTCTGTGTGGTTCTGAGTGTTATTTGCAGAAAAATGAGCAGGCTGTTGTCTAACATTTACCTGTCTGGTTCCTAGACAGCTGAGTAATAGACAAATGCAAAGGCTGCTGTGTGATGATTTAACTATTGTTGCGCTAAAGACTTGGTTTTACCTTTCTAATAAGAATGTGTCAACACTCTATTTCTGCCACCTCCGTTAAGAACTTTTCATACGAAAAGGTAGCAATTTCTCTGCCTCTGAGTCAGTGATTTCAAGTTGCAAATGCTGACAAATAAACAAGCATTAACTTCAGATTTAGCTTAATAAGACGACCGCATGCTCGTGTTACAGAGAGCTCGCGTCTCTGTAGCTATGAAGGCTGCTACTGTGCTGTATGTATGTGGGACAGTGTCAGTGGGCCATCATGTGGTGGGGGGGGGGGCATGTGTGTGTGTGTGTGTGTGTGTGTGACAAAGGTGAGAGAGCAGAAACGAGAGAGGAAGTGAGTGACAGCCATGTTTCAGAATTGGGGCATGTCAGCAAGGCCTGCTGTGTCAGAATCTCCTGATGCCAACTCTGCCGATCCTAAAGCTGGATATAGGCAGGCAGATTGGGGTCACTACTATCAAATTAGATACATCAGTCGGCCACACACACACACACACACACACACACACGCCGGTGCACAACACAAATCGCTTCGACGTGTGCATTTGGATAAGGTAGACATGTTCGCATAAGCAAGCAAACTTGCTGTGCTCTGGCAATGCACAACAAAATCATTTGAATAACTCCAGACAGATGTAGAGGGTCATGGAAGAGTTGGGAGTTTGGTAGAATTGCCAAAGTCGTCCTGAATTGGTTTCTCTGCTGCCCGGCTGTTGCAAAGAGAGAATGCACTGGGTTGATGAAAATGCAGATACACATCTGCGGTTTAATTAATGTTCACTCACATCAAAGGCTCATGAGGCGCTCTGAATGCAAACTGCTGTGCCTGCATATGTGTGTGTGTGTGTGGGGGGGGGGGGGGGTCATTTACATGCTAGTTGTGAAGCTCCGACATTAGGAGTATCGCTAATAAACAGCACCTCTCGAGCTATCGTGCCAGCAATCCAAACCCTGAAAACAAACATAAACCTGGCAAATGAAATATTGACGTTGTCAAAAGGACATCATCGATTTTTTTGTTTTTTTTTGTTTTTAATAAAAGGCAGCTCTGCCAAGATTTGGAAAAGCTGAACGTTCTTACAAACACTGAACGCACCAGAGCACAACAACAATGTCGGCCTCATGTTCAACGAGCCGCCTGCGGTGCACTTTTTAAACCACATGCATTGAAAGGGATGAAGCATGTTAAACGTAACGTCAAGTAAAGAGGAGGAAACGAATCATCTGGGCGAATAAGACACAAAACACAAAAGCAGTGCGTTGCATTCAATCGTTCCAACTACTCGGCTCACTTCACACACCAAATGAGATCAATAAAAAGTTGTTGTCAGCACTGATGAAGCGAGTAACGATCAATGTCTGTGTTCTAAACGAAAATGAATACGTCTTAGTTAGTTTTTTGGTCTGTCGGACCCTCCTCCTCCTCCGACTAGCTCCACTGGAACCAAACCTCAGCCTCAACAGAGGAAAGTCTGAAGTTGTACGTTGAAGATGTGACGGTATAATTAGTTGATGGTGCCGCTGACACAAAAGATGGACACTATCATTGTATGGGCCTCAGCGATGAGATGAAAAGAATGTCAACCTATTTTTAAATGTCACCGTCTCTTTTTGTTCTGAATCCCTGCTCTACTTTGTGCCACAGATCTAAACTGGGTCAACATCACATGTGGCGCCCTGGTGGGCCCATCTGTGTGTGTGTGTGTGTGTGTGTGCATGTGTGAGTGAACACGTATGGGAGTGCTTCAAGACACGATCATGTGCGTGTTACTCCACACTGACATCAACACGTAGGAGGGGGTGTCTACAGTTTGCAGAATTTGGAAAAATGAAAAAAAGAAATCAGGCTTTTTTCCCCCTAATTATTGTCTATCGCCCACAATTACGAGCGAGCATGAATTATCTACAAATTGTTTAAGTCTTGTTGCTGTGCTCATTACTAGAGAGAGCTGTGGATGGGCGGGAGTGTAAAATGATTTCCGTCTGTGTGTGTGTTTGTGCGGCGTGCATCCTCGTGTGTTTCAACAAAGCGTACGCTTGGCTACGGCGAACCGTAGCGCGACAGTGAGGCGGGGGGGTTGCCCTGCTGGAGCTTTCAGATGAATAGATAGACACTGATAATAACGCACACAACTCACAGCGCTTCTGTCCTTAATGAAGATGGATCTCGCCGGGGCCTGGCGGTGCACAGGCACTCGGGGTGGCAGCCTGCCAGTCACAGCCAAGTGACATCTGGGAACCGCTCAATGCAAAGGGCGGGAGGGAGCAAGACTCACCAGAGAGTACAATTTCATCACATTATCATGTTATATCATAATCCATTGTTGGTGGCTCATAAGATTAACGTCAGGGCCGGCAGTTATCACTCTTTGTGTGGACTTAATGGCCACAGTGAATTATTCATTGCCTCGTATTGATTCGCGACGCAACTTGTGCTGACAAAGTTGACAGCGGCAGGTTGACTGATGTGGAGTATATCTCATTTGACTCCGAGGCTGAGACGCAGGGGAGAAGGAAGTGACGAGAACGGGATGAAGAGGGGAAAAAGTCAAAAGACAAACAAGAGGAAGTTATGAGTCAGTGCAGACAGATGTGGCACAACTGGGCCGCTCAACTTTCAGTTTTTTTCTAAAAAAACCCCACAAATCACAAAAATGTCTCCCATTTGTCATTGCTAAATTGCAATGTTCCAGGCTGAATTAATGTATATATTTTTTCCCACCAGTTTGCGATTGGCTGCCAGATTGGGTCAGAGGTTCCACCCCTGTAGGATATTAGATCCCATTAGAGCCACTGTCTGTGTTTAGCAGACAGGTGGGTGCTGAGGTCACTTCCTCTGGCAGCTGTGGCCGGCATCACAGGGCGAGCATTGATGGGTGGTGGCATTGCCTCCTGTTGCATCAGTAATAATGAACAGTGACAAGCTCTCTGCCGCCACGATAAATCACGGGCCACACAGGAGACAGTGAAAACCGGGCCGGAGAGCACGCTCTGTCTGCTGCGCGGTGTCGTTGCTGACGAACGGACTGACTGGCTCGGGGCAGACTATCTCATTCACCGACGAGGCCACATTATCACACACACACACACACACACACAGTCAACACCCTTTCAGATACTTGTGGACTCTGATGAGCAAGTACGACCGTCACTCGGGAAATATTGGACTCTTACTGGCTGCTTTATTGGCAGCGAGGCCTATACTGTTTCAGAAACATATCAGAGTCAAAGTGTAGACTCCAGAGATGAGGAGGCATGTGGGTTGGGGTTTGTGCAGAACTGCAGCTGAGATCGGACGCTGAAGCAGGGAAAAAGTGGTTCAGGAGTGTCGATTGAATAAAGTGAGTGGGGATCTCTCTCTCGCCCTTTCCTTTTTCTTTTACCTCTTTGACAGCCACACTAGCCGTGTTTGATATCCCTCCGCTGTGCTCTGCAGCTCTGCAGATTCCCTTGTCTCATTTGCATTCCCTTAAAGCACACTTCCATTAAAGTCTCCCTCTGTTTTTTTGTCTCTTCTCGCTCTCCTTCGGTTTCTTCAAATAGGTTTTTTTCTTTCTTTTTTTCCCTTGGTTGCTGTTTTGGAAGGAGCCTTATTCCCTGTTGACTACACAGCATATCCACGCTCTCCCCGAGTCAGTAATCAAACACATTGGCCCTAATACACAGGCCATTACAAGAGCTCTGATGTTCCATCTGCACACAGCCGGCACAATGGTGTCATTATATAAACAGCCCTGCTGCTGCAGCCAGCGAGATACGACCACACCAGAGCACCCGGCCTTAACTGACCCACCCCAGTAAATGGAGGAGTGTCGGGATGAGCTGGCCTGAATGCGCTCGTGTAGTCGCTGCTATCTTAACAACATTATCCATCCTGAATGAATGCTCCAGTGTCAACAGTACAGTTCCCACTATGACCGAGACCGTGCGGGCTGTCGCGCGCCAATGCAAATGTGACGGAGGCTGTTTGTGCAGGAATAATATCTAATGCTATTATGTTGTGTTTGCTAGCAATAGCCTCGCCAAAAAAGGATTAGAGAGATTAGCGATTGGCCCAACTGGAAGATAACATTGAAGGGGGCGGGAGGACGGTCTTTTTTTTTTTTTTTGCAGTGACATTGATTCGATTTTGTTTTGGCATCCGTTAAGTGTACAGATGTGGAATTGTAATTTTTTTTTTGGAAATTTAAGTTGAGAGTTTTAGGACATTAAATGCTAAAAGTGCATACTTCCTGTTGTTTTGGATTCCTACGGATAATGATGATTTTTTTTGCACAGTGATTGAAGCTAACTCTTTCTCATAATCAAAGTAATCGGATTCCATGCGCTCCGTTAATGGGGGATTTTGACACACACGCGCACACACACACACACACACACACGCACACACTGCAAGTGGAAGTGTGTCCAAATCACCATTCTGGCCAATTTGAATAATCATTGAATTGAATTTGACTGTCATACCTCGGCATCCTGGCAGGGTTGAGAAGGGTTGACAGTAAAAACAGAGCCTACCACTCAGCAAAGCTCGGTCACAGATGGCGACGGCAATGATATTTCATCGTATGTCTGTTACGTTTCAAAAGGAAAAAGTAGGATCATTATATTCACTTTGGCGAGTGATTCGGTTTATGGAGGTGAAGAAGTAATTAATGAATTCTATTTCATCCTCATTTATTGTTACACTCCGTTGTATAGCTCCCTCTTGCCCAACTCGAGAGTACAAAAGAGTATCGAGTGTGACAAAGCTTCAGCAGCGATGAGTCAGAGGGAGAATTACTTAGAGGCCCCCAGGCGAAGCGTACGTTCTTTGTCGTTCTCTGCAGTCTCATCAGACTCTAATACTACATGGCTAGCCTTCACTGAGTCGAGTGACACTCTGCTCTGAAATAAAGTGCCTGTCTCAGACCTGACTGAAAGCAAATCCCAACAGCATTTGCAAAAAGAAACACTTGTTTTTACATTTATTCCAATTTAAGCGGATGTCGGAAGTTTATCTGAAGTGAATTTGTCACTTGATTACAAATATTTAATGCAGCAGTTTGCATCAGCTTTTGATTTGTAAGTGAGATGTGATTGCCATTCAGTTTTGCACGCTCGACTGTGTCGGTGGCTATGGAGGCAATCATTTCCTTCATAGCGGGAGCTTTGCTACCGAACCAGCTATTTGTTGTAGAAGCATCTGAGGCACAAACATCAATCCTAATAGCATGGGGAAATGCTTGTGCTTCATCTCAGGATGCAAAGACGCTCTTTGCATAAAGCAACATGTCACAAGTTGTGACTGTCGAAATCTTTAAATCAATCACGAGTGTTTTTTGAACCAAATCAATTTGCGTGTTTGTGTTGGCACACTCCCCGCTTTGCTCCCCATTGCCCTGCATGATTTTCACTTGTTCATACCACGTGCCTCATCTACAAATATATTGAAATGCTAATTAAGAACTTTACGTGTGCAAAAGCATCTTTGGCGAGCTCTTAGTGACGTGTTTCCTTTAAAGCTGCAGTGGTAGTCCAATCAGCAGTGTGGATCTCTAGCTTTCTGACCACGGACTGCACGGTCACGCACCGAGTCGACTCACACTTATCATACTCGTCTCTCCCGCCTTGATATCAGATTCCCTCATGGAGGGGGGGGGGGGGGGAGAGAGAGAAAGCCTGGAGCTCTCAGAGTTCCACCAGCTTTTCTAATTATGCAGCAAAAAAAACTGACGACGTAAACTCTTTGTTCTCCGTCCTTTTGATTCTGGTCGGGTAATGCTCCTAAATGCCACTTTCTTCTGTACAGATATAATTTGCGCGTGATGGGGTGAACATGAATGGTTCTCGTGACAGACACACACAACACCCCCCCCCCACCCCCACCCCACACCCTGTATAAAAAGGACTTTGTGACACCCTGTTCTGCAAGAGCACGTCCGCTAAAGCAAACAGATCCTTAATGATCACGGCCATTATCGCAACGATGCAATAGAAGTGGATAATAAGGCCATTTGCTTTCGATCAAGGCAGCGTGGAAATGAATAGTTGGAGAAACGGAAGGGAAGCATCCCAAAAAAGGGTGACGGAGCTGTGCACTTAAGGGTAACTGTGCCGCTGCTTCCTTCAGAGAGCCGCATGCCTGTCATTCGGCCTGCCTCCCTCTTTGAAGGTGCCGTCCATTCCTCCCATTTTGATGGCTCCGGTCTCGATATTCCACTCTATTAGAAGAGGAATAGCGATGATAATAATTGTGGACGTGATCAGCGCAGAAAAGGTCAGCCTCTGACGGGTAACATCCACCAAGTAGAGCACGAAGGGTGAAGACACCCATCTCGCACCCAGCAAAGACTCCTAGCCTCCCTCCCCCCCCAGAGGCAGACTGACTCACAGACACAGGCAGAATAAATGCTTTCTCCTTTGACATTACTTCCTGTTTTCTTACTATTCTGTTCTGTTCTTGCTATTTTCAGCAGTTTTTCCTCCCACTCTTATTTATTCTCGTTATGCAGAAAGTCATCCTTCCCTGACTTTGTCTGTTCCTTACTACCTTTGCTCCTTCTGTCCCTTGTTTATTGCTTAGTCAGGCAGCGTGATGCTTCCTCTCGTTTATTTGTTCCGTCGTTCTTTCATTCCTTTGTTTCTTGTTTTCCTCCATTTTGGCCACCGCTACATCCTTCTTTCCTCCATTCCTTCTGTTCTCCCCCCCCCCCCCCCCCCCCCCCCACACACATTTAAATGAAGTGTTGTGTAATGCTGGCTTTCGTTTTGTCACAAAATGAAGTCAATTTGTCCACCCTGCACTTTTCATTCCCTCCTTCCCTCAAGACCACAGGAGAGCTATCCCAGTGAGCACTAACCCGGATTTCAACGTTGATATCTGGTTGAAAAAGCGTTGAAATGGAGCCTGAACGTCTAAATCGTGATATATTAGTATGAGCACAACGTCTATTCAACCGAAAAATGCTCACTGGGATTGTTGAAAAGTACAGACAGAAGCACAGTCAAAAAAAACAAGAGGAAAGACAGATTTCTCTTTTTAAAACCACAGACGGTGGAGAAAAAATAACGACAGCCTGTCACTGCATAGGAGGGGATCGCTTTTTAACCATTAATAACACAGCGAGGAAGGGGGGGGAGGAAAGGCCGTGAGAGAGCGGCGCCGCCAAGGCCCTCCACAGCACCACATCACATGTCCATTGCTATTTGTTTACTGCTTTTCTACTCTTTCTTTGTCTCCCCTGCCCTCCCTCTGAGCGTGTCCTTTTCTCTCAGCTCCTGGTCATAGAGGGTGGTCACAAACAAACACAAATTAAGGCACAGGCTGCACCAGTGCGGAGGTTGTGTTTGTGTGTTGTGCTCACATGATCGAAATAAACGTCGGTGTAAAGAACAGCTGCTGCGGATGTGCTTTGTACCCTGTTCTGCTTGCGTTCTCCCTCTCCGCTGTTTGCACTCCCCCGTTCTCTCTCGCTCCGTCTTGCTCGTACTCTACGACATCAGACGTACGAATCCTCGCGGCGACACCCAGGCAGGTCGGTCGCTGGCTGCGGTCCGGGCGTCGCCACTGGGGAGGAGGGTAAATATCAGAGAAGGTCAGGAAGGATGAGGGGAAGCCAAATCAGTGATCCCAGTCACTCAGGATCTGCCGTCTTGGCTGCCAGGAGAAGAGAGCTTTGCCGTGTCGGCACGTTGTGTGTTGTTGAGCAAACATTCACAGATCAAAAGATTAGGAATGTGCATGCCAGTTTTAGAGCTACGAATGTTTTACTTATATTTTGATTAGATTAGCATGAGTGTTAAAAATGATGCACCTATATTCCTCAATATTTACCTTCAATATTTTCACAGTAAAACACACATTTTTAGATATTCTGCTACATGTGCTCAATCCGGCATCTGTACGCTTCTATCACGTTTGATGGCTGAAACACATCATGAAGTGATGACATTTGAGTTGGTGTGTGATTTAAGCATGACATATTTGCTACCGTCGAATATGTTTGACTCTGAAAAGGTCTGTTGGCTTGTCAGCTGCAGGGAGAAATGAGTTGGGCTGAAGTGGTGATTGTATAGGTTATACAGAACTTGTATTGACTTTTAAATTCTGAGCCCTAGCATTTTCAGCATGCTTAGTCTATGATAGTATGCCCTCCTACAGTTCAAGTTGTAAGGATCAATCAAATAAAGGAGATAGAAGGTTGGAGAGATCAAGGGAAATCCTCTAAACCCCCTTCCAAAAATAAAATGTAAAAAAAATTGCACACACGGATACAGACAGACGCAGTCCAATCTGTCTGTTTCATCAGCACGCTCAGCAGGAGGAGCTTTAGCTCCAACAATACCGTCCCTCCTGTTTTCTGTCTCTCAGCCCCCGGAGGGGCAGAGCAGTTTCTAGAAGAAATCACAGCTCAAGTTCCAGATTATGATTTATTTCATTAGGCAACAGAGCTGTGTGAGCCCCACGGCACTGCTGACCGAGTCACCGCTTCTTACCGTCTCGCTTTGTGTGCGTGCCCGTACGCAAACATAAAGGAGACGAGCGTTTCTCACGTGTTGATCGTAGCCCCGTTTACGGCCCGAAAACATCTGCTGCGCGTCTGATTGAATCAAGCGTTCAAACGCTGTAGAGTGATGAGCTGGTGGAGTGGTAACAGCTGTTGCCATGCCGTCCTGCACAAAATGGCCTTAGATCATTATACCTGACCACCACAGGGGGAGCTTCTCCTCTCCTCTCCTCCGGTACCATTTGGTATGCTGTACCACTCGAGAGCCATTCCGTTTTGTGCAGAGTTATTATCACATATTCCAGTGATGAATGCAGAATAAATTAGTCGACGCCGTCGAATTCAAATGCCATACTGAGAGGGGTGAAATTGAAAAAGAGAACTCTTTATGAACATACAGTTACACACAAATGTTTACGAGGCCCTCACCTCTCTGATATTTGTATCCCACTCTTTCTGCAGGATCACCCTCGGGGAGGGTGTAAGCTGAGGAAGTGCCGCCTGCTCGCCTGTGCCTGCTGACCGCCTCTACGCTTTGGCACCGCCCCCTTGCCCCGCCCACAACATGGCTCTAGCAGCCTGGATCATCTTCACCTGTGCCGTGGCTTTCAGCAACGTCGCTCCGTCCTCGCCAGGTGCGTAACCAACATTGGCATTTTGTGGAATTTCTTTGACATTTTCACATTACAAAATCACTAAAATCATGTCCATTCATTCAGTATTTATTTGTACTTATTTTATATATATATATATATATATATATATATATATATATATATATATATATATATATATATATATATATATATATATATATATATATATATACAGTAATACAGATCATTTTATATTGCACCACTGAGCCAGCTTGTAATGTAGCACACGAGCTCCTGTCGGGCTCACTGTAGCTGGCCTGACCAGGTTGTAGCAAATGAGGATGTAATATTTATGCGTCAGCTACGTGATGAAGGTTGTAAGTATATTGACTTGCTGACCAGGCTAGAAGCACTGCACTTGATTAACCAAACGGCCTCGACTGGGGATGGAGAGAGCTCGTGAGCGAGCTGGAGAGTGAGTGTGTGTGAATGTCAATACAATTTCTCGTCCTCTTGATGTTAGTTGGAGCGTGGCAAGAATATAAGGGGGAGTCCGTGCATGTAATGGCGCCATTTGCGTGACCTCCTTGAATGTGCCATGTACCATGAGAAATTCCATTGTGCGTGTCCGTGTGTGTGTGTGTGTGTGTGTGTGCTAGCTGTTAGCCTGGCAGCAGGTGACCTGGTTGGGCCGGAGAGATGCTGGAGGGTGGGGTGTGTGTGTGTGTGTGTGTGTGTGTGTGTGTGTGTGTGTGTGTGTTAGAGGATGTGCAGGAGGGACGGAACAGGGATCGCAGGGAGAGGCGGACGGCCGAGGCTGGAAGGGAGGAGCTGTTGGGTGTCCTGCTAGTGGCTTGCCACGCAGACAGCAGCACACCATCTGCTGTATGCTCACGGTCAGCTCCGTGCCAACGAGCCGCTGGGTGACGGACAGCTCGGACGAGCGGGGGGGGGGGGGGGGGGGGGAGCATTAGGTGGAAACACAGTCGCCACAGGGAGGGGCAAGTGATGAAGCAGGAGGAGTCGACGAAACCGAGGGAGGGGTGGAGGTTAAAATTCCCCATCTTAATTTGGCTGCTTTTGTAACATTGGATTTGAGTAGCGTACGCTCTGTTCCATCGGACACATTTGGCCTCTGGCGACGTGTTTCTTTGTTTGTGATTGTGAAAAATAATCCAACTATCTGTGTGACCTGGCACTTGGGGGGGGGGGGGGGGGGGGTATTAATAATGCATTCATAATCAATTGACTGTTATCTGTATTCAGCCCCAAAGCACTGGCACAACATTTGGTTTGATGAAATTAAGATTTTTTTTATTTTTCTAATAGATTCAGGCACACGGGCATGCGCGTATATAGACACATGCTCACGCACACCCACACCATTCTGGTGCTCATAATGTTGGCAGCTGAATTTTGGCTGCAATGTATTCTCTTTATACTGTGAGTGTGATCAGAGGGAAGAATAAGAAAAAGGAAGCGGGGGCGGGGGGGGGGGAGGTAGAGTCTAAAGGAAGAGGGCAGGGTTTTTTGATGTGACGAGAGTCGCCAAAATCACTCTCAGGCTAATCAGAGCTCATTTGGAAACCTGCAAAATCATCACACATGGCTTCACAGTCTAATGTGTACCTCTGCTCCTCCTCCGTGTCCCGACTAATCTGCCAGGCTTTAACCTCACTCTACTCCTGGCTGCACATTCTAATATTTACCCCCCCCAACACTCACACAGTTATTCTCCTATGGAAACAGCTCTGTATTGTAACACCAGCATGAGCTTTGTGGACATACTTCTTCCCTGCTCTGTCCCACGGTCCTCACTCACCTGCCCTATTATCTTGTTAAATCGCAATTTTCCACGTCTCCTCCTCTCCGAAATGTAATGGCTGCGTGAAACAAAAAACAATGTTTTCATCTGTGTATGCAAACTCAAATTAACCGAGGCAAATAAAGTCATGCTCCTTGCAGTATGTACAAAAACCCCTCCGACTGCCCAACTCGGCGGGCTCCCTGACAGACTGACACGCAAACCCCCGACAAACCGAATGTCCCGCTGGTTCCACAGAATGCCTGAGAATGTATAACCCTTCATACGTAGTGCTGCTGCTCTCAAAGCCCATTAGGCTTGCTTAATGTGGCAGGCATTGCAGGCAGCTGCGCCGTGCATGATGAAGTCCTGACACAGCTTTCATTTAGCACAGCACAAGCATCGGTGCGTGTGTGTGTGTGTGTGTTAGTATTTGTGTGCACCAGTGGTGGAAGCTAGACCATAACAAGACATTACAGCCTGTAACTTGTTCATTTATAAGTATGTACATGTATGTCCATGAGTGCGCAGCAATTCGAGTGAAAGTGTCTGTGTGTGTGTGTGTGTGTGTGTCTGTGTGTCTGTGTGTGTGTGTGTGTGTGTGCGTGCGTGTGCCACTCGTATCAGGACACCGGTGCCAGCTGACTGGTGGAATCTGCTCTCCCCTCCCCTGTATTTAAGCCTCTGCTCTCAGATCAGTCGCGTGGAAAGGCCCCTGGTCCTTTAGTGCACACGTAGACATTTGTATCTGTCGTCCCCCTCCTCTCCCCGGCTCTTGTCTTCTGTGCCTTTTCTCCTGAACGGGAGTTATTATTTAAGGTTTGGGGACGAGCTCTTTTTTTTCTTTCTTTTCACACATCTTCTCAACAAAGTGCTTTAGTCTCTTGACTGTCCTTGGATGGTGACAATGTCTGAATGGGGACGGATCCTGATGCAGTATTTTGCTTTCTATAATGCAGGGCTGGGTAGATATTTTTTTCACGGAGGGCCACATGAAGAATTCACTACGCCTCTGCAAGCCAGATGGCTTTTTATGACCCAGCTGACAGTTATTCCGGGTCTAAGTGTTGCTCAAAGTAAATAACATAATACTTGACCTGAAACCACATCCAATATTTAATTTCCGCACACACACAGAGAGAGAGAGAGAGAGTAGACTTTCAATCCCGCAATACAATATTAAAATGATAATTTTAAAATTGCAACCTACTCACTCATTCATAAGAATTGATTCTCTGACAGGCTTGTAGCAATAATATCTCGAGAGGAGGCAATAAAGAGATAGTGCCGCTAACCTCGCTACTGTATGTGCTTCTTGTTGTTGTAAAATGTGCTGAACAGCATATTGCTTTAATGTGTGTTTTGTAAACTTAAAGCTCTACACTTTTGGAGCAATCAGAAAAATGGAGCACACTTCAGGCAGAGCACTGGAGTCGTGCGTGGCGTCAACCGATCAGAATCAGGTGACACTAGAATAACAATTAAATGAGGCGAACTTAACCTGAAAGGCTCACGCTCTTCGCACTTCTCCTAGGTGCCGCATCTGCAGCTGTTAAGGTTCCTGATTAATCATACATTGAATGAGTTTGGGAAGCGTCTTAGTATCACCAGATACAACACGACAACAAATCGTAGCTACAATTTGCTTTCACAATAAGCTGTAGAATTGTAGACAGGCAGATGACTTATACTTTAATTTCAAGAAAATACAGACAACTTGCATTTTCAAGTATCTAATAACTTTGTGTTTTATAGACCGTCGGAACCGGCTCGTTATGTATGTGTTCATAGAGACAAGTAAATGCTGTCATTCTGTCTGAAAATGACCTTTTAATACGTTTTACTGTGTTTTTTTCTCCGCCATAAAGCTGAAATCTGCGGGCCGAGCTGACACTAATTGCTAATCTAGTGGCTTGTGAATATTGCGGCGTATCATTTGGATTTTGCAATAACAAACTGCTGTGAAGCCTTTTTTTCTCCGCCTCTCCTCTTGTGTGTGTTTTCGAGCCTTCGTTGCCTCCCCCATCTTACGAGCAACAGTCGGCGCTTCTCACTTCTCTCACTCGGAACTCATTTTCATCCAATCTCTCTGCTTTCCCTCCCCTAACACCTCAGCTATTACTCCCTCTCTCTGCGTCGTGATGTCCTCCCCCCCCCAACTATTCCCTCGACTGCTTCCATTCTCCACCTTCTATTTCCCCTCCTTCCCCTTCTGCCCATCGCCTTACCCCTCTTTCTGTCCAGCCTCCCTCCTCGAGTGTCACTCCCCTGGCTCTGCTTTCCTTCCTTACCCTCTGCCTGCTATCCGTCAACGGGGCGCATCTCTTGTTGTTATCATTCCCTCCCTTCCCCTCTCCTCTCACTCCCTTTTGCCTCTTTCCGTCTTCCTCCACCTCCTCTGCTGCCTTCCCGGTGCTGGCAGTTGCTGTGCTCTTCAAAGCCCTCGGCTGAGAGCAGCAGATCACAGAGAGGCCTGTGTGAGTGAAAGGTTAATGGATGGCCTTTAAACACATATTGGTAGTCGGGGAGAAGGAGGGAGAGGCCGGGGCGGAGTGGCGGTGTGTTCTTTCAAACCTCCCTTTGAAGATGACGCACACTGCTCTCATGTGTCGGCGCCTTTTTTGTTTATTCATTCGTTCACAGTGCTAGTGTACGTGTGTTTGTTTCGTGTGCCCATTTTGTTTGTGTGTTTGCGTGTTGCTTGTAGTTGTGTGCAACGGGGTACGTTCCTTTGTGTACATTGATTTGTGTACCGCAAACAAGCTCCTACATAACGGATTGGGGACTGTGTTGCTGTTTGTGCAGTCGTGTGATAGCTGCCTCTTTTCTCTCAGGGCCTTGCTGCGTTGACTTCGAGGCTTTGTAGTCGTGAAGGACTGTGCGCGCGTGTCCGGGAGCGCTGGTTTGGGAGCGCTGGTGTGTGAGCGTCACGCGTGTTGTGCGCTCGAGAGTGTGTGCATTTGCTTCTCGCGTGTTATGTGGACTGCAGATTGATAATTGCCAGCAGCAGCTTACGGCTGGAAGGCAAGGCCAGAGAGAGAGAGAGAGAGAGAGAGAGAGAGAGAGAGAGAGAGAGAGAGAGAGAGAGCGAGAGAGAGAGAGAGAGAGAGAGAGAGAGGGGGAGAAACGCAGCAAAAGAGAGATGGATGAGGGAGGAGGCTGGTAAAACTGCGAGAGGGGATGGAGGAGAAAGGAGGATGGGAGGGAAAGAGGGGACAACTGGAGGTGAAGGGTCAGGACAAGAGGGAGGGATGGAGACATTGAGAGAACAAGGGGAGGGTGAAGAGGACGGGTGGGGAGGGTAAATGAGGGAGTTTCCGGGTGGATGAAATTTGACGAGGGACCGAGGGATGTTGCTGAGGTGAAAAAGAAAAAAAGAAAACACAAAGAGTGGAGGAAACATACAGTATGTTCATTGCACTGCAGGTGAAACAGATGGCATACAAGAATAAGAAGGATTCAGTAGCGTTTTACAGCCAAATACATTTTTTATTCACATATATATATATATATATATATATATATATGTGTATGTATGAAAAATGACGGCACCGGAGCACTTGAAATGCTGCACTCTGTAGATACCTACTGGCAAACAGATCGATCAGCTCATAAACATGCACAGAAAAAAATGCACCCAGACACACACTCTGTCCACACATCCAAGCCTTTGGCTTAGCGCACACGGAGGTTAATTAAGTGTCTAATGCAGCGGCAGGGCTGGGCTTTCACACTCATCTTTCCTAACTGGTCTCTGTATGCGACTTGCAACTCCTCCAAATGCGCACACACATCTTTCTGACAGCAGGCCTTGCACTGTATACTCACCCAGCCCCCCCCCCTCTCTCCTTCACACTTTATTTCTCACACCCACCCCTCTTTCTTATCACTTTATGTGCTTCGGTCTCCCACCACCTTGCTAACTTTTCCTCTCTCTGCTTCTCTATTCTCCCCTCATCCCCGTGGCTGTTTTGCCTGCATCATCTGCAGTTTTACTCCACCGCAATGTTTGCAGGAATCTCGGTCTGACTCACTGTCTGCTGGCCTGCCTCTTGTGATATGTGCTGGAAACAGACAACAGAATGGAGTTGTGTTGGGCCTGTAGCACAGCTCCCATCCCTGGGGAGATGGGGGATATTTTACACTGGGTGAATCTCTTACTTTTTAGGCAGGCTGATTCTTATTTTGCGCTATGCTGCTTTCCCCCCACTGAGGCGCTTTTATTGCATAATTAGGCGCCAGGGCCAGCAATGAAGTTGTTTGACAGTATGAGCACGTCCTGTCTCGCCTCCCTCCTCAAGTTGTGTGTGTGTGTGTGTGTGTGTGTGTTGCTCCATGTCTCAGTGGCGTTTTTAACCGCCTGTCTTGATCTCTCTGCTATGCCTGCTAGTTCCTCCCACAGCAGAGTTTGTCAACACACACTGAGACTTCTCGAGGTTGAGGGTGGATGAGCGTTAGGGCTTGTGTGCCTGCAAGAACTCTGGTGTGTGAGTGTGTGTGCATCATTGCAAATGCATGAGAATGGGTTGCATGAGGGTGTGTGTATCCGGGGCACGTTAAATTCTCTTATGAATGATTTAATGTTATGGGCTGTGCTGTAATTCAGTTCAGTTAGTGGGCTGCTGAGGAGAGAGGCTGTCTGTGCTGAGTGGATCAGAACAATAGGAGGTCCTCTCTCCCACAAATCTGTCTGCCTCACTCCTTTTATGTCGGTGACCTTGTGCCTCCACAAAGAACGGTCGTCATGTTCATCTTCGGCCAGCATCTGGTTTGACGGTTCCTACCTTTTTCTATTGTTGCCCTCTACCCGGTCTAATTTGCTCTGCCGTTCCCTTTCTCCGTTCCTGTGTGCTAGCTGGCCTCGGCTCCATCACAGTAGATGCGTGTCGTTTTGGCGCTGCTTTGTGTTCTGACCTTATAGCACGACGGGTGACTCCCCATACAGTCGCCCCTCATCTCGTCTCCCCTGTCTCCTTCGCTTAGACAGGCGGAGGAGGCAGAGGAGATGAGATAGCATCCTAGCTTTGAGGCCAGCGCTACCCCGTCCCATCAACACACACACACACACACAGTCACAAGCTCACACAGCCTTTAGGTTTGTCGCAGGATGTCACTTTGTCACAACTCCTCAGCTTGAAGGCTGCCTGGATGTGACAGTCGTGGCCGCATCGCCTCAGCTTGTCTGTGCTGACAGGCCATGCTCCAGCGAGTCATTAGTCTAACTCGCAGTGCTAAATGAGTCGCTAAGCTGGTACAGTACTGGAGAAATTGGTCGGGTTTATTCTGCACCAGAGAGGGATTCCCATCACTGATACGTCTTGGTTTTGTCCGATGGCTGTAGAAGTTTACTAAGGAACTAACCTGAAACTCATTTATATTTTGTCCAAAGCCGACTTCAAGGGCATGTAGCTCAAGCGCAAGTTCAATCAGGAAGACACTCACTAGTAATCTCTATCTTTCCTCGCCTTGTAAATACTATATCAGCTGATTGGGGGCGTGCACTTTTAAGTAACCAACCAGATTCGGCACACCGGGTCCTCAAGCCAATCATATCGTTGCTGTCAAGCTTTAAATAGTGTTCTCCTCTCTGCTGCTGTCAGGTGTCATTGCAGCTAAGCAGATGCGACCCTCCTCCACCCCAGTCGCCTCCAGTCAGCATCACAGTCAGGCTCCTGATTAATCATCAGATAGCAGCGACTCCTTTCATCACCACCACCAGTGTCTGGACTCCAAGGGGGGATTAGGCCTGTTGGACCTCAGTATCCCTACCCTCGGTGATAGTACTTCAGGATGGAGTCCAATCGCCAAAGACTTTGCACTTTTGCATATTTGACGCTTGTATAATAAATCATTGTTAAACTTATGAAACAAGTCTCTCCTGATTGAAATATGTAGATGTATGCAGTATACTTTAACAGCAATATTCCACTCCTATCGCTGGGCAAAAAGAGGACACTCTCCTATTAGCCTTAATGCCACTTAAAGTTCATTTTAAGGACGGGGATGTAACAAGAATCCCACCTCATCAGAAGCATGGCAAGTGTCTCAAGTACCACTTGGCGAGAATATTCGCTGGCACTACGCTTCAGTGCTATGCTGATGAGTAACAGTAGGAGACGACTGGAGCAGACGGGCTAAGAGGGGCTGATCACATTTCGGGCCCCGAAAGACGGTCAGCCATCCAGCTAACAAGTCAGCCTCAGGGCCACAGATCGCCACACGTATAATCTCTTATTGTGAGTCAATTGCCAAGTCGCTTTCATAGTCTCTGGCTCCTGTCAGGCCCAACGCGTCTCACTCAATTATTTCTGAGAAAACACGCTATAGAGTGTCTGTGATAACACAGTCTGAGGGTCAAATGATGTTGAAATCAAAGTGCTTTTACATTTGAAAGCACGCCGCTGACAGCTGAACGTTTCAATGAAGAGAACTCTCTTTTCTATTCGTACTGTGAACTTTTCAGAATTCTCTCTCCAAGTCCGTATTGAAATAACAAAGCAGATTTTCTTTTTAACTTTCCTCAAGTGCTGGTCACAACTCTTGGATGCAGGTCACGTCTCCTCATCTCCAATTGATGTTGAATCTTGGCAAACATCTGTCTGTCTGTGTGTGTGTGTGTGTGTGTGTGTGTGTGTGTGTGTGTGTGTGTGTGTGTGTGTGTGTGTGTGTGTGTGTGTGTGTGTGTGTGTGTGTGTGTGTGTGTGTGTGTGTGTGTGTGTGTGTGTGTGTATGTGTACATTTGAATGAGCATAGATGCGGAGACTTGGAACGGTAGAGGACGAATGAGACTGGCTTAGCTTCTGCAAATTGATGTTCTTGTCTGAGGGTTCAAACATCTATCCACCCTCAGGCTTTAATTACTGTGTGAGGATAATCAGTCAAATCAAATCAGTTCTCTCTCTTGTTCTTAATTTGTATGGAGCTTCTATTATGAAGGTAAACGCTTCAGCCCCTCACACCAGCTGCCCTGGAGTGACACCAGGTCCGTGTGTGTGTGTGTGAGATTTCCGTCTCTTGCTGTGCATATCCACTCATGTCATTCTCGAATTGGCTCATATCGCTATCAGTATGTGGGACAATTGGTAACCATTTCTTGCGGATGACAGGTATTAACACAGTTTTATATACCACGGGAGATGAGTCATAGCCTCAGTGTGGGATTAGATCCACCTATACATATGGCTGCTGCTGAGGAAGACACTTAGTCATCCAGCTATTATGATTCTGACAGGCACGACTAAATGGCCACGTGTGTGTGTGTGTGTGTGTGTGTGTGTGTGTTGGCTAAAGAGACCCTGAAACCTTAATGGATTCCTGCAGAGTGAAGGACAATCGTAGCCCATGGCCAGTCCAAGCTTATCCTCTGCTCATCTCATCTCAGAGCCAGCCACGGCTCCAGCTAGGCCTCAGGCCATCTGGCTGACACACAACCACGTACACACACACTCTCCCTCCCTCTCTCTCTCTCACACACACACACACACACACTCAGACAGTGAATCCCTGAAGTTAAGTCCCACGCTTGTTTGTGAATACGCCATTCAAAAATCGGTATGTAAGGTACATCTGAATTTACACGCTGAATTCCACCTTAAACCTGGAACATGTCAAACACTGTAAGTGTGAAATATGACACAATGTAGTATAAGTACAGAATTGCAGTGGTGCTGTAAATAGGCTAGTTATGGCGGATGCTGTCACCATTGATGTCTACAAGCTCAATAATGGCTGAAAGTATAGAGTCAGGTCAGAAAAAGAAATGCGAGGAAAAGTTAAGGGATTCAGGTTAATGCGTCACAATCTGTGTGGACTGGTGATTCCCGTCATTCGGTCCCGTCAAAAACACCTCCCTGTTCTAACTCAACCGGCAGCCAAGAAATTAAATGAACTGCCTCCTTGGGCTGTTTTGCCCAAGAGCTGAGCCCTTTCCCTGAAGTATTAGCGCTCTGTGGCGTCACAGATGGCCCTGAATGGCCAGAAATAGTTACCACATCAAGTGTGTTTTGTATATAAAGTATATTTAACGTGTAGTGTTTGATAGGGGCTAAGTGGAAGGAGCGCGATCACTCCTGGTGGTCCGCTTCAGTTTAACACTCCTCTTGGCTCACTCTGTGGTTCTAAAAGCTGGCCAGCTGTACGCTGCAGTGTACTTACACCACAGGGTAGTTAAAAGAACGAGACCACACACTGACACTCTGCATTGTAATCCCACTGTGACACCAAAACTTTGCATGCACGCAAGTGTGTGTGTGTGTGTGTGCGCTTGACTGTGAACGAGCACACTCGCCTGCCCAGTTCGTCCGCCTATGTGCTAATTTGCTTGTGTGGGTTTTTTGCGTTCGTGTGCGGATGCGTTCGTCTGGCCTCGACTGCTGTTTGCATCTCCGTGCGCTTTAATTAGATTGCGTTTTTGCATCTAGGCCTTTGTAATTTGGCACTGGCACTGCATGCTGGCGAGGCATAAAAGATTTGAAGTCTGTCTGTGCTAGTCATTCAGCCTTAATGGCGTTAGTTACACAACTGAACTCAAGTCCCTGCTGCATAAATGGCTGGCATTTAGAAATACGAGAAAGTCCGATGGCAGTGAATCATGTGGCGCACCGCTGCGGAGCATGTCGGGGATGACTGACATTGACCCAGATGGGCACCGCTCCTGACTGGACAGCGGCTGAAACCTAAGCAGTGCTAGCTCAGTGTCGGGAAGTGAAAAACAGCCCCGCTCTGTGGGTTTCAGCACTAACAGAAGAGGGAGAGAGGGGCTGACTCAGTGCCCTCGTCTGCTGCTGAGCCCCTCTGGCAGGGGGGGGGGGGTGCTGTGCAGGGAGAGCCTCGGTTCATAAAGAACTTCCTAAATTCCAGCCTGCTTAAGTGGCGCAAGAACTGCTCTGTTTAGATATGACATCATGCACACCATCAGCTCACTATGTGTCATGTCCTCCCCGACCGACGATGGAAAGCAGAGCCCAGTCAAAGCCCTCTCCTCCTTCAGGACAGCGGACAGCACCGAGTAGTCTCTGACGCAGCAGTCATTTTCCCCCGAAGACGTTTTGTCAGTTCAGGACCACGGACAGCAGCTCTCACAGTCGCTGGCACGAGTCTCAGCACAGAGAAACACTGGCTGTCCTTCAACACCACAGAAACGTTCACTGCCAGATTACTCACTCGGCCTCTACTTCTATTCTGTTTCTGTGCCCCTGTTTCCACCTGCGCTGGAAAGGAAGCCGGCAGCCATTTTGTCATTTGTGTGTGTGTGTGTGTGTGTGTGTGTGTGTGTGTGTGTGTGTGTGTGGCTGAATAAAGAGAAGTTGGATAGGTATGCAGTCATGGAGAGAGCTAGGTAGGCAACAAGTGTCTCTCTCAGAGCCTCTTTGCAGCCCTCTTTCATGCCTCTCAGCCTGGCTCAGCGATTAACCCTGAACACCCCGCTGACCCGTCTCCACACACAGCCCCGATGCTTGCCACAGCAGTGCACTGACATGCCTCTGAGAGCGCTGCTTAACAGCAGCGGCTGTGCAAATGGTGTGCCCACCAGAGGTGAAGGTGTACAGAGACACTAATTCTCTTTCTTTGCTTCCTCTACCCTGACTTCTTCTCTTGTTCAGAGTGAATGCTAAGGTGCTGCTCTGACATCCCACAGAGGTGGTGGAATAGACTTGAAGGATGCCAGGAGAGACACACTCACACACACACTCACACACACACACAGAGTTCCTCTTTGGTGTGGGGCTGAGGATGATAAGCAGCTGCCTGGCTGTGTGTAGGAGTTTGTTAACATGTGAAACTCTCAGTTTGTTTCACAAGTGGTGCGATATCTTATTGGAGAAGCTGGTGCGGCTGCAAATCCATCGTGCCAATATGTGACCTGCGATGTTCCAATGTGAAAACTGGAACAGCGCTGAAACATTACTGCTCGGCGAAGGCGAGTCGATAACAGCTAATTTGTGTTTTACATGGAGGACAATGGGAACCACTTTCATTCCGCCTGCACTTGTCAAATACTTCACATCATATTTACAATGTGGTCGAATAATAAAGTGCCTCGTAAAAGTATTAAGGTTCATTGAATCATCAATAACTTTGCCTCTCCCGCCCTCTTTCCACTCCAGCTCTGAGCCGGTCAATGATGCCCTTCGGCTTGATGCGCCGAGAGCTGGCGTGCGAAGGCTACCCGATCGAGCTGCGCTGCCCCGGAAGTGACGTCATCATGATCGAGACGGCCAACTACGGCCGCACCGATGACAAGATCTGTGACGCGGACCCCTTCCAAATGGAGAACGTGCAGTGCTACCTGCCCGACGCCTTCAAGATAATGTCACAGAGGTAACTACTGATCCGTTTGGATCTTCTACGTGTGTGTTTGTGCAGTCAAGAGCCTGCTATTGGCCAAAGAAACAAGATACTCTTTCACAACATCACTCCTCCAGAACTTCCTGCTTTTCCTCCTGAGGTGTTGATGTCTTGAGTGAAATTCTGAACTCGCCATCCCCGATCCGTGCAGAACACCACTCCGTCTTGGCGAGACGTTTATGACGGTTTATCACGTGTGTGTGTGTGTGTGTGTGTGTGTGTGTGTGTGTGAATGCGTACGTTCTGGATTGTTGCTGGAGTGTTTGTAGGGCTTCTTACAGCTGCTCACTGCGTTTGCGCTCAGCATCTGCTTCCTCTGAGCTCAGATCAATGGAAGCTCTCTCCCAGCTATCCATCACGTATGTAATGGAGGCACAGGGTGCAAGCGTCGGGAGAGGGAGCAAGGGAGGGAGGGAAGTGGCAGCGGGAGGAGGGGGGGGGGAGTGGAGAATCGAGGGGGTAAAGGAGGAAGACAGACTGCTAGAAACGATGGGATGATAGAGTGAGTTCAGCAGAGATTTGAGATATAAAGGGAGAGTAGGAGAGACAGCGCAGGGGAGAACTGCTAAAAGCTGGATAGAGAAGGATTATGTGATGAGAATGAGTGAGCACGTGTGTGTGTGTGTGTATCTTTTCGTCTGGGTGTTTCTCTGGGTGTGCAAACGTGAGAAGGCATGCGGCGATGCGGTTTAGATGTAGGTATTATGTGCATATGAATGTTTTCCTTGTGCATGTGGCGGTGGAGTATTTTCCTCAGCCCCTCGCATCCTTCCCTCTTCCCTCACCTCTAATTGCTCCCACTCACAATCCCCCAGGAGAGGAGCCTCTTACGTCACTCGCCCTCTCTCTGCCTCTTACCTCCCTCCTCCCTTCTCGCTATCCTTCATCCCTCTTCTTTCCCCCGTCCCTCCCTCCCTCTCTGTTTCCCACCTCCCCTCGGGTGCAGCTGTCACATGATCTAGTCTAGTGTGAAATGACTCCCTTCCCTACAGTTCTCCTCATCTTTCAGAGCCTGCAGATGTTTTTTTTGCAGCCGCTCCTCTTTGTCTTTCTTACAATGGCACTCGTCATTTTTTTGTTTTTGTTATCACTTACGTTCTCCACTCTCTCTCTCTCTCTCTCTCCCGTCCTTCCCCCCTCTGTCTCCTCTCACAGGTGTAATAACCGCACCCAGTGTGTGGTGGTAGCGGGGTCGGATGTGTTCCCAGATCCCTGCCCAGGGACCTACAAGTACCTGGAGATCCAGTACGAGTGTGTCCCCTACAGTGAGTACTGAGACCCTGTCGCCTTCCCCCACCTCCCCAACCCCCTCACCCTATTCACCACCTCTACCATCCTTCCCCTCTCCCTCTCCCCACCCCAACCTGAACCTCCTACCCCCTTTTCAACCGCCCAAAAGCCCTCGACAAATGACGTTCTCACACTTACACATGCACACGTGCCCTCTATGGCTTTTTTTTCCAACACAAGCACAACAAAACACGACAGACGGTTATCCTCACCTGCTTTCTCTCTCTCTCTCTCTCTCTCTCTCTCTCTCTTTTCTTTCTCTCTCATACACTTACAACGCACAGACACACACATGCACGTAAACCTTTTTTTTTTCATCGACAGAGCAATGCAACAGTCGCCGAGAGGGATTTTCACATGGGGGAAGGAAACACAGGGTCTGATAAGCACTTCACACAGGCCCACTGCAAACGTGGGGTCAGCCCTTATTGGCGAGCACAGCAGTGCAACACACACCGCCTCACATTCGCACACTGATTGACCCCGGGGGCACGCCACTGCCTTTATCTGGTGCCAAACACCTTTGCTGTCCCTCTGATTTCCAATAAAAATGAAAATTGGGCGCAGTGAGGCAGGGGGCGTTGTGTGTGCGCGTGTGTGTGTGTGTCTGTGTGTGTGTTGCACCTCACAATAGGAATGTTAACACAAACACAAAGGGCTTATTTTATAGACCTGGAGTGCCACACATTTCAATGTCCCCATGGTAACAGCTGACTTCCACGCGGCACTGCTCAGAGCTCAGTGGCAGGTGTGACACAAACACACAAGTCTACCTCACACTTGCAAAAAGGGGGACACACAGTTGCTCTCTTTCTTCCTCCCGCTCACTCGTCTTCCCCTTGAGCAAGCATGCACACAACAAACCAAAGCACACTCACACAGCCAAGGGAGCAGACACACAAAGGATTATACGGAGTTGTGTTGATCCTCGTTCATGTGAAAATCCCCACTCAGTCTCCCCTCCTCCCTCTCATGTATTATTACTCTCGGCATTGATCCCCTCCCTGTGCAGGAACACCTGGCTGGAGGGGAGGGGCAGTGGCGCTCCCCTTCGCCAGACAGAAGCAGAATTGGGGTGCAGGAAGGGGTGCAAGGACGATTGAGGGTGTTTGGGTGGTGGGGAACTGTGACGCACGGGGGATGTTTGATTGATCAGGGTGGGGAAATATCGGGTGATTTCTCTCTGCTCTTTCCTCAGGCACAGATGTTGTGGTGAGCCACGGGTTGGAGTCGTCGCCAAGCCGCTAACCTCCTTCACTCTCTTCTTATTCTCCATCTCATTTCATCTCTTTGAAGTCTCTCCCTCAGCCTTCTTTTGCTTATTAAATCTCACAGTCAATATCACCCTTTCCCTCTCTTTCTGTATTCTGCTTTTCTCTATTTCACCTCCCATCTACACTTTAAGGTCTTCAAACCGAATTCTCTCATTCGTCCTCTATTTATTTACTCTCTAACTGCGACATCTTATCATTCTATTCAGTCTCTTCCGCTGTCTCTGTCGTTTTCTTTTCTTTTACAGGTGCGACCAAACATTCAAATCTCCAACCATCCAGCTCGGATGGAGAGGCTCGGAGAAACTCAGGGACGTCCAAGCACCACTCTCAGTCTTTTGCCCTTCCTCTGCTCGGTGCTTTTGTGCCCTTGGTTTACCGTTTGAGAGTCTTTGTTGAGTCAGGTTGCAGCCGCAGTCACAGATAAGAAGTTAGCTGAGTTTCTTCCCATTGGGGATTATTCTCTGGTGCAAATCTTTTCTTCACTGCCGCCCAAGTGGCAACACGTGCTCTTCTCAAGTCTCCCCTGCCCTCTGCACCCGTCTTTCAGTCGATGTTCGCTGCAGTCAGACTGACCCTCTCCAGGCGCCTGACTTTAGTTGTTAGCCCTCTGGAGGTTCTGTGCTGTAGCTCAGTGTCCTGTTTTGTAAAGTCCGTGGAGGCTCATTGCGTACCTGCCTTCTACTCCTCATGCATTTTAACCTTGTTTTGTTCCCTCCTCTGACTGCACGAGGGAGCTTGTGCTCTCTCTCTCTGCGAGGCAATCAAAGGGATGATTAAATAGCTGCTGACTTGCATTTTTCCCCGCCCCGTTTGAAAAAAAACAAAAAAAAAAACACGTTCATGATTGCGTCTGAAGTATGGCGCGGCTTAGAAAATTGGAAGCTGATCCCTCTATGATGAAAAGTCCTGCCTGTCTGGGGTGACAACGACGAGACAATTACCCCTGTCCTCTGCCACCCTCCTCCGCAGGAGAAGCACGACCACGCTACAGTCACTCGCACGCCCAGAAAGAGAAACAAGCACACACGCGTACGCACACAACCTATACCGCCGGCCGCTCCACGTGTTGGTTCTCATTTGACAAAGTAAATACGACCTGACACATTCAGACTTCGGAGCTGGAACTGTTCATCTCAAAACCTAGTCACCGTCGCACCGCACGCCACTCAACTCGGCCACTTTTAATTACCAGGAGGGAGTGTGGGGGGGGGCGCGTCGCGTCGCTCTCCTCAGTTCTGCCTCAGCAGAGATTTGTCAAGATTAATTGAATTTGCCGCTGCTAATCGCTCTGGTAATGCCCCATCGTTCACGTCTGGCTGGGAACGTCGGGCACTCTGGCGTCGCCCAAGGCCAAAACAAAAACAGGTGAACAAAGGAGAGATGATGTGTTGAGGTTGTGTGTCACAGCAGCTGAGATGGCACGCAGCCACGTTGATGACTTTGTGTGATGTCAGCATCTGACAGGGTCCTCTATGTGCGTGTCACACAGGCGCCGTGTTACCAGTCACCTGAAACGGCGAGGTGACAGCCACAGCCAAGCTGACACACAAACACACACACACACACACACCCACACAACTCTGTCAGCTGAGCTCAAACAAGGGTCCGGAACGAGTGCGTTTGTTGCAGCGCGTGGGATCGCCTTGGCAAAATACAACATCCGCCAACAAGTCAAAAAGCCCTGCGAGGCCTCCCCGCCACAAAGCGTTGTTTTTGCCAGCCGGAACAGAGCAAGACAAAACGGCTCAACACAACTCTCATTTTGCACTGTCACAGCCGGCTGTAGACTCCTGGGCTACATTAAGACATCACAGATCCACGCGCACAGCTGCGGCGTGTATTTACTGCAGTGGAAACCCTCCACTGCAGACTTAGCACAGATGTACACCGAGTCAAAGTGAATCTACCCTGCGAGAGAACTTCACCTGCCCCCACCTCCGGGACACAGTGCTCCATCATTATTGACTCCCAACGCTCTCCACTCGGGCCATCCATGCTAGCCATGCCAGAGCCGTTAGACTTAGTGTGGTGCCTCTGCTACTTCATCAGCTGCGATTTGTCTTGCTGATGTGCACGGTGCAGGTAGCTGAAGCGCCGTAGAGATTTCTGCAGAGGCAGCTCTCCATTCTTGCACTTTTACATTCATATCTTGTGGCTCTGCCAGTGTTTCACTTCATGAAATAGATTCTTCCCCACAAATGTATTCAGCGCCCTCGATTCATTAAGAGACGTCGCCTTCTGGACACCAAGCCGATGGAAATGACAGTTGACTTGTTGGGAAGAGTTCGTCAGCAGAAGGAACAACGGCATTGTCACATGACAAGTTTTCCGGGGAAGAAAAGGAAACGCTTTGATGTAGCTGAAAATGAAATTGTATTAATATGTTTAGGGGCACCATTATAAACGTGGTGGCTGACAAATGTTTGGTGAATGAGAAGCAGGCGGCTTCGCTCTGGCCGTGGAAATGGAGGACTCTTTACCATGAAAGATTTAAAAAGGGAGAGAAGGAGAAAGGGGAAGGGAGAGGACGGAAGAAGCTGGAGAGGACACACTATCTCTCAGCACTGTGAAGGAGACGGACAAGGCTGAAGATATCCTGCAGTACAACAGTGTGTGTGTGTGTGTGTGTGTACTTGAGAGTGTGTGTTCCTAGCTGTACTTATTAGCGTGGGAGTAATTGATAGGGTTGTAGAGAGTGCTGAGCAGAGTGATTAAGGGGAGAGAGGGCAGTGGCTTATTTCTCAAAAGGGCCCTGAAAAAGAAATGCTGAATGAATCAGACAAACAACCAAGGTGGCCTTAAACTAACCTCCTGCTCACTGTGAGGACAGTTTGATGAGTTTCTGTCTCTTTTCTCTGCGTGTGTGTGTGCGTATTTTTCAGGTCGACCAAGAGTAGAAGAGATGAAGTCTTCCTCCAATATTCTTCTTCTCCTCCTTTTCTGCAGCATTGAAGACATTTCCTCTTTCTTTCTTTTCTCTCTCTTTCTCTCTACACGTCACCGCTGTGCATCACACACATCATTTTCCTCCCGTTCAGGGAAACATACTTAGTTGTCCATTAATTTAGGATACAAATTTTTGAGGACACACTCGCATGAAAGGCACAAGCTGGTGGCGGGGATGTAATGCTTTCTTGCCCCCTGCCACAGCTTCACAGGACTCTCATCCCTGGCTTTGCCATGTTTACTCCTCTCGGCTGAAAATGGCTGCCAGTCCCCGGGTCTTCATGCGACTTTGTTTGTCTGGTTTGATCTTGGCACAAGATGATGAATGATCAGTGGTACTGATGCTGCCTCTGCTGTATCACCGGCAAGATGCAAGGCCATCCCCCACACCGATCAGGCTACCGCTGCTAACACTCCCTTTTTTTTTTATTTCTTTCCTTTTTCTTTTGCTCGCTATTTTTCTCTTTACGTCTCTCTCTCTCCCCTTTTATTCCTTAGTTATGAGTAACCCTGCGAGGTGTCGTGACAAGTTCACAGGGCTCTCCGGGGGACATCAGGCCTCCCTCGACACATACATGACAATCACGGCCGCAGCGGGGATCCACCAGCCATGTGTGTGTGCCTTTTGACGCGCGTCTTCCCGGGAGACACGACGATCCACTCGCACGCCGCTTGCGCCTCAGCAGACACCGACGAAAGGCACGCGCCGGCTCTGTGGCGTGAAATGGCGGCGCCAGCAATCCTTCGCCAGAGTCTCCAGCTGCCGGCGGACCTCCCCAGACGAGGCGACTCAAGCAGGTGCCGAACAGCGTCATGGATGTGGAGGGAGCCGCGCCTTACCTGCTGTCAGCAGAGGCCTCGGCGTGACTCAACACACCAACCTATTGATTTGTGTGTGATGAGCCCGCTCTAGACACTGCTCTCATCTCTCTTTTGTCTCTACCATCTTTGTTTTTTTTCTCTCTCTTCCCCCTCCGACTGTGTCTGTTAGTTTCTCTCTGTGTTTCTGAGACGTTCCACTCTGTCAAGCCCTCCCTTTCCCCTGTTGTTTGTTCTCTTTGTCTTTGATGAGCCAGCATCGGTCAGGCAAGCCAGCAGCTCCCCATTGATTGGACGGTCGATGGGTTGAGTGTTTTCGCTGGCTTCTATAGCGAGCGTCCTAACTCTGTTAGTAAACCGAACTGTAAATTGAGCAAAGCCCAAAGCACCGCTTTCTTAAGAGCAAGGGGCCGCTCTAATGTCAACACAGACTGTACATGGGGAGGGAGGGACTCCACGATCCCTCCGAAGACAACTAGCCTACAGATAGAGACATCCCCATCGCCACCTTCCCATCCACCATCCCCTCATCTCTTCCTCGACCTCTCCCATTCTTTCTTTGCTTCCACAGCTGAAGAGGACCACGACGCAAAGAGACTCTCCCTCGGTTTCTCTCCCCAACAGGTTCCCGGAGCTGCACTTTTTCGGGGCGTAAGGGATGTGGCAATAAGAGGGGTGGAGGTGGGGTCGAGAGTGTGTGGTTGGGGGAGGACTGTGTTGTTGGGGGATTATTGATAAAGCTGAAGTGAAATGGAAATGGCTTTAAACCCAGGTCAGGCCATTTCCCCTCCTCATTTTCCATTTGAGCCATCCTTTCTCTGAGTAGCCAACCATAACACAGACAGATAACTTGCTTTAAAAAGAGAGAGAGTAAGAGAGAGAGAGAGAGAAAGGACAGCGTTTTATTTAATCTCAATTTTCTCTTTTTTCCTGCACCTGTTTTTCTTTCGTTCTCTTCACTTTCTCTCTCTCTCTCTCTCTCTTCTTTACTGTCTTTCTCCTTTATCTTTCTATCTCCTTCTTTCTCCTTTTTTCCGATGCTTGAATAGAAGTGGATCAAAAAGGTAAAGACCACAATGAACATAACAACCACAGCTCGCCCCTTCCTCCCTTCTCCTCCTCCCTTGTCTCCCTTCCTCCCCCCCCCCCCATATCTCCTCCTAACCCAGCACCTCGTGTTGTGGTCATGTTTGATGTTGATATCCCTCCCCTTTATTTCTCAATCTCTAATCGCCTCCTCTGCCCTTTTCTTTCTATCTCTCTTTGAACTATAACCAAAACTCTAAAATCCTTCTAGATTTCCTCCTTGGTTCTGATGACACCAGCCTGACCTGCACGCACGCACACACACACACACACACACACTCGCACAGACACACAAAAAGGCATCATGGGGGGGGGGGGGGGGGGGGGGGTCGGTCCAGTATCTATGAGAGATAAACGAGAGATTAACTTCATTCCTTTCCTGTAACAAGTACATCTCAGCCTAAACGTACAGACCACATACATTCATATCATCTGATGGGTGGCAAATCTCTCCTCTTTTCCATGCCTTTCCAAAACTATCTTACACTGTTGCCTCACATACACCTGACAATTCACATTTCTCATTCCATTTCTCAAGTCAGCTCATTTTGCTATTGCAATATATTTGACCCTCCGGATGTAAGAAATAAAAACCCCTCTCTCTCATTACCCAGCTGCTCCTTCTGTCCACGCTGTATCTCCTCCCCTCTTCTTTTGGGTTTCTCGGGACCGATTCAAAAGTTTGTTGTTGCTGTAATCTAGAAAGCAAAACTTTGTGTAAAAATAACACAGTAACTGGCCAAAGTGTCTCTCGGTATCATTTCACAGTATCCCATTTCCAGGTGCTTCAGTGTCCTTCTCTCATTCTGTCTTTCTCTTCCTTTCTCAAATAATCACACTTCCATCCAACTCCTTTTCTCTCACTGTCTCCTTACTCCTTATCTGTCTACGTTTCTCATCCTCCTCTTCTCTCGTTCTCTTTCTCTCATCTTCCTCTGATTGGTTTATCTCTCAGATCACATCTGGCCATCACAAGCAGCTGCAGGCTCTTTTGAGAAACGCATACCCTCCTCCTCCTCCTCCTCTCTTTCTACAGTTTGTCTCTGCTCTTTTTATTGCACATGCACTGTGAACTTGTGCCCCCCCCTCCCCATCCCCTTGCCACCCCCACCCCCCTATACCCATCCACATCAGTCAATCCCTCCTGGTTCCTTATGTGTTCAATGAGGCTCCGGAGGGGGAGGAGAGGGGATGGGGGAGGGAGGTGTATCCCCTGCAGGGAGTGCTCCAGCTTCTCGTAATGGCCTGTCTGATACAGCAGGGCATCGCCATAAGCACTCCTAAAGAGCCCCAAATCAGCATGGCCAGGCACCTCAATCACTAACGTCTTAAAGAGGAGAGCTAGAGCTGACCCATAGCGAAGGTCACGGTGAGAGTAGTGGCCATCAGAGTCCCAATGAGCCTTAAGTCCCTCTCTCGGGTCCTCACCCTCCTCAACTCTCTCTGAACCCCCCCTACTTACATCTGTCTCAGCCTCAGCCATTTCCCTGTCTGGCCCCATGGCTGGATCCATATGTTGGAGGAATTAACTCCGATAGAGGTTGCCATTAATGGTTCATGGACCCCTTCGTCTGTTGTGTCCATTTTCATTAACATTGTCTCACATTTGTCTCCCGCCTTAATCCATCCCTCCGCTGCTGCTAAACACACTTCCTCTCTCCGTTTATGGCTGAATTAACATTCCAGACCTGTGTCTTGTCCGTGTCTGTCGAATTAATCCTCACTGATTGATCAGCTGATTGACAGATTGGGATGACGTGCACCGCGCGGTGATGATGTCACATGCAGGAGATCCTGTTCAATGAATGTCCAACACTCTTTCAACCTACCTGCTGTTAGGCTATTTTAAGACCATGTCGGCGTCAGCCGCCTCCCCTTCTTCCCATCACTCGCTCTGTCCCTTTTCTCACCCTTTTTGCTGACAGTCTAGCACAGTGCACTACCCACATCATTACAGTATTTCATTTATCCCTGCTGACAGGACCAAACTAGTATCTGCTATATTTTTATCACCTCCAGTCTGTTTGCTTCTAAAGAAAAAGGGGGAAAGACAAGGGGGGGGGGGGGGTACAAGGACAGAGCCATCGCTCACACAAACAGCTCTCTACCTGTGATTTTTTTGGAAAAGGGAGAGGAAATGAGTGAGAAATCACTGCATCGTGTGACGGGAAAGGGAAAAACACAAAGAGATCACCGCAAATGGGGGGAGAGAGAGAGAGAGAGAGAGAGAGAGAGAGAGAGAGAGAGAGAGAGAGAGAGAGAGAGAGAGAGAGAGAGAGAGAGAGAGAGAGAGAGAGAGAGAGAGAGAGAGAGAGAGAGAGGTCGCAATAGAGACGATGAGTCAGGCAGCATCGCCTCATTAGGGATGACCCACCACACACAAGCGAGGAAGTGCAGACACCCTGTTCAGTGGCACAGGGACATGGGGAAGAGTGTGGGGATTGACTGCACATGCAGAAGTCAGTGCATTGTTAGAGCCAAAAAAGAACAGGGAGGTGAGTGAGTGAGGCAGGTGGTCATGAATATGAATCACAGCTTCTGCTTTCAGGACTTTTATGGAGAGACAGCACCTTCGGGAGGCCTGATTCAGAGTAGGGATGTGCAGGGCGGTGGCAGGCTAGGCTAGGCTAGGCTAGGCTAACAGCTAACTATATTGTACAGCCGGCCCCCCACCCCATGTCGTTTACTGTATCTGCAGCCGTGTCCAGACCAACTTTCCTGTCACTCAGTGTCAGCTTCTCTCCAACACAGATAAGACTTTGCTTTCAATGGACGTTATCTCGAGCTCAGTGAAGGGTATTCTCTGGGGGGAATGTTTGGTTTGATAAAGGTGCCAGTTTGACACCTGCCTCTTCCACAGTCTGGACAGTTTGTGTGTGTGTATTGTCTGAGAGTTTGTGTGTGTGTGTCCTAAGAGAGTATATGTGTTTACTTTGCACGGCTGTTTGTCCTGTATTGTGTATTTACTCCCATGACTTGACCCCCTTGTAGTCTAAAAGGATGCGGAAACACAATGGGAACCTCTTCCGTCTCCTTCCTTATTTCTCTCTCCCGCTCTCTCTCTCTCTCTCTCTCTCTCTCTTTCTCTCTCTCTCTCTCTCTCTCTCTATCTCTCTCGCTCTCTCTCACTATATGTCAATCCTCAGCAGATTAACTCACTCCTAATTCTCATTTCACAGGAAATAACCTAATTACTCTTTCTTACTTCACTCCTCTCTCTCTTCTTGTTTGCACACACAGAACACGCTCAAATCCTTCTTCACTCTTTTCTTGTATCTCTCTACCTGTCTGTCTCTCTGAAACGCACACAGGCATGCCCACACACACACACACACACACACACACACACCTACACACACTAATGGGCTGTTGAATGCACATCAACATACCATCAGGAGACCCACTGCACACTCATGCACACACACTAACCCTTAAAGCCCATTAACTGTCCAGCGTGGACTTGGGGTACCGTGCCATGCTCCACTCTGCCCCCTGCTGCCTACGTGCTGCACCTGCCAGTAACAGGTGTGGGATTCAATTAGAGCAGCATGCTCTCAGCAGTCAGTCCTGTAAGCAGGCCATGACTGTGAACTGGGCAAAGGCTCGGGCCAGCAGAGCTCTCAGATCCCTGTAGCAAAAAAAACAAAAACAAATAAAAACAACCAAAGCACAAACAACCAAAGCACAAACAACCAAAGCACAAACAACCACGACGACGCCACTTTAGAAACAGCTGCCAACCATTGGCAGGGGGTATTTAGATCATCAAAGTCTCACATTAACCATCACCGTGGCGCTGTCGCATCAAACATAAAAACACCATGGATCGCAGAAGACAATCAAAATGAAAAGTCTAAATTTAGCCTAAAGCTGTCAGGGCTCACTTTTAATTGCGTTACCAGTCGATCACAAATTGCAGCGAGACACTAATGGGAGATATTTACTGTCATTTTCTGAAAAGTACTGGCGCTTTAATCATTTTATACTGCAGCCTCATATTGACAAGTAACAGCTGACCTGTGCCTGGGAAAAGGGATTATGGAGATAAATAGTCAATGATTACAGCAGTATTTCCCTGTATGTGTGTGGCAGTAATTGGCATGCTAGAGTATGATAGCTACAGCCTGGGTTTTAATCCCTGATAAAGTCAATTTCATTTGCCATCTGGCTAGTTTGTAGCGTAAAGAAGTGTGTTGTGACTGCGCTGCCTAGTGACTTCACTGACTGCAAGATTTCTATCCGCACCAAAACCGGAACGGATCTATTAATCGAACTATCGCACATAATCCCAGATGGCTCTTACTCCAGCTAACCTGCTCTAGCCAGACTAGGATAATGCCTAATCTCATGATTTACGCCTAATGCCTATTGCCTAATACCTCATTCCTACTGTCGTCACAATAGCCTTTTGTACTAGAGTCTCTACTTTTAGAGTTTAGCTGCTCCGGCTTCCCACTGCTGTAATCGCCCTTCACAGTTAGCTGGAGAGAGAGAGAAAGAAACAGAGTGAAGGCGACGCAGAAAGAGCTGGTAAACAGGAAGGCAGCCGGGGAGGCTGGGGAGCGCAGGTCAGAGTTAATGAAGCCCCCCCTAGGCAGAGTTTGCAGGGTGTGAAGCGTGGCCACTGTTTGTGTTTGGCCTGTGTCTCTCTGTGTGTGTGTGTGTGTGTGTGTGTGTGTGTGTGTGTGTGTGTGTGTGTGTGTGTGTGTGTGTGTGTGTGTGTGTGTGTCCTCGTGGCCTGCGTGTACAGTACAGCCTGGAGGCCGTTGATGAGCTCCTTTGACAGCGGGCCCACCCAACGGTCTGTTCATTAGAATTAACCGAGGCTCGCTGATCGGCAGCCAGCAGGGTTGGCATGGGAGAGGAGGGTGAGAGAGGAACGTGGAGGAGGCCAGAGACAGCGTTGTTGTGATGATGGGCCCAATAGAGTACAGAGAGCTACCAATTTAGGACAGGGTTAGAAGGTTAGGTGTAATAATATTTGGGGGGGGGCACCGTGAAGAGCTCCATGAAGTGACAGTGAATTGTATTGCAGACAAAAACACACATTAGAGCCAGTCAAGACTCAGACTCAAGTCAAGACTTGCATCAGAAAACACGAGTATATTTACGTTTGCTTTCTTCTATTGAGCAATGGTATTTAGCATAAAGGTTCAGGGTTCAGCCATCAGTCCAGTGACATAGGCATACAGTATGGAAGTTTTTCTGCCCCTTACTGTACTGCACTTGAGCTTCAGGATGACCCGTCATCACGGGGGATTGGAAAAATCTGCCGGGATGAATATATATTTTGGGACGGAATTTGGGCCGAGAGTATGCAATGAAATTGGCCGCATGTTTTGTGTAGCATGCGGTTCTTATTAAGCCACCTAGACAACACAAACACACGCCCGCGGCGCATACCGCTGACCTCTGATCTTCCGACAGCCGCAGCAGCATCGGGGAATTCAACCCAGGTCAATGAGGTACGCATGCAACTATTATTACCCGTTAGCTAACGTTACAGAAACCGCAAGCTAGCCAGTCAGCAGCAAAAGCTTGTTTGCTTCCTTACTCCTCTTTATCCCCGAAGGGTAATAAGGCTGCAGGGAGATTCCTTCATTACCTTTTGTCCTTGGCAACAAGCTGCATCTCTCCCAATGACAAGAGCATCATGTACAGCACCTCTTCCAACTTTAGGACGCACCAGCAAGCAGGGCCGCTTCTAGTTTTTTTAAGATAGATAAGGTATAAGATTAAAAATTAAGGATGGTCCACATTCATTTCGGGTCCTATTCCGGGAGGATGGGGTAAAGATGGTTAGCTGAGAGCCCCGACTGTAATGGACCTATACATCAGCCTCACTGTATTCCCAGAGGAGTTGGAATGCTTAGCGTTCACATTAATAGTTACTCGTCTTTGGTTGGACATCCTCTTTTGCGACTGTAGAGAACAGGCTTGCATGTTTGTGTATCTTTGTCCTTCGTTCGACCTTGAGGCAGAGTGTTCCTGCCTTTGTTTATGGGTCACCTACACGCAGAGATGCTGCAATGCTTTCTGCATGTTGTTTATTTCTCTAGTGTACTTTTGAGGCAGTGTCCTACTTTTAGTGGTTGTTGTTTTTTCCACTCCATAGCTTCCTGCTCCGATGATACCGCACCTTTTACAGCCTCTATGTGAAATGCGTTGGAGCAGAACTTCCGTTTTTTTGTATTTGTTTTGGCAGTGAACGCATGCTGTGTTCGGATTAATAAAAATGTCATATCCATTCGAATTGGCATAGATGTTAGTCAAGAAATTCATTGTTCAGCTGTCTGAAAGTGCCACATTTAACCATTGCTCCCACCATTATTTCATGTTCATGATTGCAAAGCAAACACCTCGGGCATCCCTGCTTTCGTGGGAGCATTTTGGTTCGACAATGGAGCATGACGAGCCTCCTCCCTGTGAATAGTTTGTATTCAGACTGTTTGTTTATGCCTGAGCTTGATTAGATGCCTGTTTGGCTGCCGGTCTCAATCCCTGTTGGACCCCCTCAGACAGAACAGGCAGATTCCTAAGTGGCCCAGCACCACAGATCACCAGCCACTAACAACAACAACAGCAGCACGACAGGCAGCGGAAAGAGAAAGCAGGATATTTCCAAAAGCCTGAAGCTGCTCCAGCTCTCTATTATGGTTCTCCTCCTGCTCCAGACTCCATGCAATATTCAAGACAGTTTGAGCCCACACTGATCCATCACTCGGAACAGTCACCGCGTGACAGCGTATGCACGTGTGTCAGCTTGTGCATGCATGTCGTGTGCGTTGGGATGGTATGTGTGTGTGTCTGTCTGTGCATCTGTGTGTGCTGTGTGTCATATGTGTCCTATTGCCCCTGCAGTGACCAATTAGTTCAGAGATGCGTTCAATCATGTGGTGACCAGCAGGTGTCTGGTTCTGTCGCAACCCCGAGCCAGAGAGCCACATAAATAAGTTGGCAGAGGAGATGTGGGGACTCCTCAGCTGTTTTATTCTGTAGTGCCTCCAACTCCCTCTCTCTCTCTCTCTCTCTCTCTCTCTCTCTCTCTCTCTCTCTCCCGCTCTCTCTGTGTTACCTCTACCACTGTGACATCAGAGTGGCAAGGATGCCAGCAGCTTTCCTTATATATCACCTGACATGCCCAGTGTTCCCAGGGCACTGTCTCTGTCAGGCCAGCCAATTTACACCAGTCCCCAGTGGATGACGTCCACCTTCCTAAAGTAAACATCCTGTGTGTGTGTGTGTGTGTGTGTGTGTGTTCTTGTTTGGTATACGGATTGTGTGTATGGGTTCCCATGTATTTTTGTGTGTGCGTCTGTTTTGTGTTTGGAGTAAGGGCCGTTGCTTGTGTCTGAATTTGTGCGTGTGGGTGTGTGAAGCCGAGTTTCAGGTGCGGAGGAAGGGGAGGCCTGGCCAACCTCACATCTTTGCCCTGGAATGCTTTTTTCTTTGAGGCATTCATTACTCTTGACTGAGAGCCAAATTTGAGTCCTAATAAAACAAGCTGCACACTTACTGTTTTACCACCCAGTAGCAGAGGCCTTTCAAATAGAAAATGCACAATCAAATAAAAGGTAGGCCAAGATAAATTCGATTAGAGACTACAACTAAGCCACGGCTGCAGCCAGAAATCTCCCATTCATCATATCCAGACGCTTTCCGACTACAACGCTGATGTTCTACAAATGAGCCTTTATATCAGGGGTGTCAAACATACGGCCCGCGGGCCGGATCAGGCCCGCCACGTCATTTTATGTGGCCCGCGAATCCGCCAGCAAAAAAAAAAAAAAATTTTTTTTTTTTTTTTTTTTACAAAAATTTAAAGTTAGATGTGAAAATAAAAATATCCCCATGGTCGAAATTATGAGATAGAAAGTCGAAGTGATGAGATGGCATGTTGTCTGTGTGCCGACATTAAAACTATCACAACAGGTGGACAGGAGATGCAACAGCCCATAAAGAGGATTTCCAACAAGTTTCTCAACATGCGTACTTCTCTGTACTGAAACGTCATCAGTCTCAGCCCAAGTACTGTTCCAATTCAAAGTTCACATCGAGCCAAGCACGGCCCTAATGCCCGGATGTGGCTCGCTCTGCCCATTTTACCCGGGATGCATCGGAGGTGACTTGTCTGTACTTGGGACAGCCAAATATCCCAGAATGCATTTTGCAACAGGAAACAATGGCGGAGGAGAAATCACACAACTGGAAGTACGTGTTGTGGAAGTCACAGATATCCCGGGAAACTAAACTAACTATGTTAGGAGTACCGTAGTTACATTTACACCGTCTTACATTTACAACCGGCCCTTTGAGGGCGACCGTGATGCTGATGTGGCCCCAGAGTGAAAATGAGTTTGACACCCCTGCTTTATATGTTCCTTCAGTTTATGTATTATATCGTACATCTCACTCCAATTGTCCTCCAACTCGTTGTCTCCTTTTCAATCCTCAACTTACTGTTATCTACTCACATCTTTGTTCTGTCTCCTACATGTCTTTCTCTCCTGTTCTATATATTTCATGGTCGTTGGCTATTTCCCATGTCCTCTCTCCCTCCCCTGCCATCTCCATGATATCTTTCACTTATACAATGCTTCGTTCTCATTTTCTATCGTTTCCCTTTTCCCTTCTTCTGCTCGTCTCTGCTGCAACACGCCTCCCCCGCTCCAGTCTTTGTTTGTCCGGGCACGCTGCTGCGGGTTCAGGCGGCCAGCTCTTTGCAGGAGGCGGAGCACCAGGCGGGGGCGTGGTGCAAGGACCCGCTGCAGTCTGGGGACCGTCTGTACGTCATGCCCTGGACCCCCTATCGAACTGACATGCTGTACGAGTACGCCTCCTGGGAAGACTTCAAACAGAACCGAGCCACCACCACCTACAAGTGAGGGTGCCTCCCACAGTCCTGGTTGATCAAATAGCATCTGTTGCTGTATTGATTCATTGGCTTTTGATGTGGATATGGCGGGTGATAGCAGAATGGTCCCACTGTGGCGTCAGCTTGCTCACAGTGTGGCCGTCGTGTAGGATTGTGTCACGACAGTCATGCGGAGTCGATGAATGGACTTATTCTCCTCGATTCCTGCTCCGCTCATGTGATTCTCTCCCAACAGGTTGCCCAACAGAGTTGACGGCACGGGGTTCGTGGTGTACGACGGTGCAGTATTTTACAACAAAGAACGCACGCGAAACATCGTCAAGTATGACCTACGGACGCGCATCAAGAGCGGCGAGGCCATCATCACCAACGCCAACTACCACGACACCTCGCCCTACCGCTGGGGAGGGAAATCGGACATCGACCTGGCTGTGGATGAGAACGGCCTCTGGGTGATCTACGCCACTGAGGCAAACAATGGACGGCTGGTAGTCAGCCAGGTGGGAGAGCACTGCGCTGCACAGAAGGGGGATGAGATGCGGATTATATCTAAATCTCATCTGATTCGTCAGGCGAAAGGTCATATGTCACAGATGAACGACTCACTATTGAGATTACACAGGTGCACTGACAAATGAGATGAAAAGGGTCACGTAAAATTTTCTGCAAAAGGTCTGGCCCCTCAAATCCCCTCATGTCCAAATATTTTATGATACGTTTTGTAGGTCCACAACTAGTTTCTTTATGGCTGCAAACATTGTACGATTTAATGACTTCACATGTGTTCAGTGTGGGTTCTCTCGGGTTTATTGATTCCTCTAAACTGCTCGTAGGTGTGAATGTGAACGGTTGTCTGTCTGTGTCAGCCCTGCGGTAGCCTGGGGAATGGCGGTTAAAGATAATGAATGGATGTAAATGTGATATATTTAGGTCGTCTACTCATTTGTATCGAACTAGTTTAGAAACGTGTGCCATGTCGACCGTTTTTAAATTAATCGCATTTCTTTGCCCTGCTTACTTGACAAACTCAAAACACGATCCGTCTCTGTGAACTTCAGAGCATTCATATTTTAATACAAGTTGGTTCTTTGTTTCTTTACAAACAAAACTGCAATCAGCCAGCAAGTTTCCACACAAACAGGGTTTGAATTAATGTGTTGCTCGGATAGACAGGTCCCATTTATAATCACTATCTTTGACCTAACCATGAAATTGTTTTTCTAACCGTATAAGGTAAGCTATCCATCTGAAATATCAAACCCTGCATGAGCTATGAGGGTGCAGAATAATGGCACAACAAAGTAATAAATAAGGAAGTGATCACTTTCATCATCAAGGAATTGTTTTGGTTCTGGGGAGGGTTTTTTTTTAGAGCGCAACAAACTATTTTTTCTCTGCATACAGTGTTTAAGTACAATATATTGAGTAGAAGCAGCTTTGCATAAAAGCAAAGAAATATCTCTTCTCCAAAGCTTAAGCTGGAGGTTTAATTACTTTTTGAATGTTTTTCCAAGTGCTTATGAATCTAAAACAATATTGTACAGAAGTACCATTTGTGCTCCTGTGGGCTTATGTAAACATGCGCAACAATGAAAATGTTACATCAAATTCAATTCAATTTATTTTTGTATAGCCCAAAATCACAAATTACAAATTTGCCTCAGAGGGCTTTACAATATGTACACATTTGACATCCTATTGTCCCGGGACCCTCACATCGGAACAGGAAAAACTCCCCAAAAAAAAAAATGTGTAAAAACTGTGTAGAACAGGATAGTGAATTACAACACATTCAATGTAATTACAGCACATTCAATGTATGACACAACCACGACAGGAGGCAACACCTGGTCCAGGTTTAACCCGGATACACAGGAACCTGTGAGGCGAGAAAGCACAGAGACTCTGGTGAAGAAGCAGGTCAATAATGTGCATTAATGGTATCGGTAGTATGAAATAGCAATGTGAGTAATCATAAAAGTGATATTAGCAGTTGGAGTCAGCAGGGCCATGGTAGGAGGAAGGACCAGGGTCCAGATGAAACCATGCTCCATGGAAACCTGTGAGGAGAGGAAGCACAAGGACTCCGGGGAAGAGACAAAATCAGTGCTGTGCATTAATGGCATTTTCAAACTTTAATAAACATAAAACGGCACACAGAGATAAAAAAAGGATCAAGAAATCAAATGTAAATAGACTTGCTCTTTTAGTTGCAATTGTATTTGACTCCCCCCCCCCCCCAAACTGTCTCTTCAAGCTTCCCAGTATGATCGATTGTACAATAAGCCATGACCGAGTTCAGCGTTTCCTCTTTGCCCATAGGTGAACCCTTACACGCTGCGCTTTGAAGGCACCTGGGATACAAGCTTTGACAAGAGGGTGGCATCCAACGCCTTCATGGCGTGCGGCGTGCTTTACGCAGTGCGCTCCGTCTACCAGGACGATGACAGCGAAGCAGGCGGCGACCTGGTGATGTATGCCTACAATACCAACCGAGCGCGCGAGGAGCCCGTCAACATCCCTTTCCCAAACCCCTACCAGTACATCTCCTCCGTGGACTACAACCCTCGAGACAACCAGCTTTATGTCTGGAACAACTATAATGTGCTGCGCTACCCGCTGGAGTTTGGACCGCCGGACCCCACCACAGGTAAGAAGTGACCCCACTGAGAACACACAGAAACACAGTAGAGAAGCACAGACGCCAATAGAGTATTTAATAGCATACCCATCATGTGAATGTCGTCACAGTGCCCATATGATGGCACTCGTTCAGCGCCATCCCCTGACCCGCGGTGGCGTTGGCAAGGTTAGCATCTGTATTGCTCGTAGCTGCTGCAGTAGAGAGACAATCACACGTTGCATTCAATTGAAGAACACGAAATGGATCAAATGCATGGCGGTGGGCAACTTAAAAGGTATCGAGTACCGATACCCAGTTCTTATTAAGCACTTGCAATGACTGTATTTTAAAAAGAAACGTGTTTTTTGCTTGATCTGTGCTCATGCAGAATGTGTTTGTGACTGTTTCCTATCTGACATTTGGATATCAAACCATTGTATTTCCATCCCCAGCCATACTAGTTACAGTAAAGAGCAGCCTCTCAGGTACGACTGCTATAGCACTTCATATCAACTTCTCGGTGTCATGGATAATGAAAAAGTCATCCTGAAGCGATAAGGGGGAGGACAAAATGAGGACACCTCACTGCGTTTTTGGCAGTCCATCAGTATGAGAGGGAGGTTTGGCTGTATTGTAGAGCCTCGATCTGAGCCGCATAAAGGACCGTATCAAGCATGAAATAGGCCCAGAGAGAGAGAAGAGGCAGAGACACGCCGGCAGCGGCTTTCAGCGTGCGCGCCGCTGCCTCTGCGTTTGATCAGCTAGGATTTTGTAGTTGTGATGTGTTGCTTTTAACTTCGCATTAGGTTTGGTTGTTAGTGATGGTGACTTCTCTGATACATTTGATCAATTATTTACTTCTCGCCGACTTGAGATGGCGCGTTCTCTGCACCTCTGCTTCTCTCGTCTCTCTGGAAAGCAGGCTTTGGGAGGCTCAAAAAATAAGTTGTCACCCCAATTATTGTCAGGCTAACTTTTGAGCTCAACTTCTGAGAAACATCTTTAATTCACATGCATGTGTCCTTCACTCTCTTGATATTTTTCGGCTTTGCTGTCGGCTTTTGCTGCTCTCCAACAACTCCCATAACATCCTTTTGCAACTCTGTCTCTCACTCACTCTGGGTCTGTGGCTTCTAACTCGTCTGTTCTCTCTGTACCACAGTTCGGTTTACCTCAGGCCCTCTGACCACCACCCAAGTGACCACCACTCCTCCAACCAGGCCCTTCGCCTCCAGTGCCAGCCCCTCGACCGCCCGCCCTGCGGCCCCGACCTCGCGCCCGATCGGCTCCATCAACAAGCACCCTGATCTTCGCCCAATCACGGCCACCGTGCCCGTCACCCGCAAGCCACCTCGCCCTCCTCAAGGCCCGGAGAACCACGTCTGTGAGGCCAAGCTGGTCCGTGACGTCCGGTGGCCCACCACGCAGCGAGGGGAAACGGTAGACCGCCCATGTCCCAAAGGGTCTCTAGGTGAGGACGTCTCCCCGTGTGTATTTTTAAAAAACTGGTGTGCATTTTTTCCTCTCCATTAAACAAACATCATCATCGTGTTAGAGTGTACTCACACGGTATGTTCTCCAGGCATGCGGGTGTTTTGTGCGTGCAGCATATCTCTCAGCGTGTGCCCTAGTGATCAGCATGTTTGTGCGCTCAGTTGTTGTTTTCCACTGCTGTCCTCTTCTGTCCCTGCGTTGGTCCCACCAGCAGGCACAGTCCCCCGAGGACTCGCAGATGAAAGCCAGTCCTCGACACATGAAAGGCTCATCTCCCACAGAAACAGAGCTGATTGGAAGTGGCGAATAACGAAATGAAAGGCTAGACAACACAGGCTTCACCTCCCTTCATGCTAGTTTCTATACCTCTCAACATGCAGCAATCAAAAAGACATCTCCCTCCATCTCCCTCTCCAACGCCGTTTTGCCGTTTCTGTATATGTTCTCTCTGTGAACGGCAGTAACGTTAAATTAGCAGCTGGCTTAATTGCCGCATCGTGGCAGAGCTCTCAAAGCCAATCTGTGGTCGATGGAGGAGAGTATAGAGAAAAGCAAGAGAGAGGAGGAGGAAATAAAATCATTGGGAGAGAGAGAAGAAGGCGGCATGAACATGCAACGCCACATCTTCTCTGATCCCTCTACAACTGTGAGGCGTGCTTCCATCTCTCTCTCTCTCTGTGTGTGGTCTCTCATCTCCTCTTTTCCCAGCCTCCCAGTCTTTGTGACTTGACGTTGGTTATTTGTGTTAGCAGCAGCATATTCTCTGGTTTTATGCCCACGTGGTGTCCTTTCTCTGAACCCACGGAACAAGAGAGACCACGCTGGAGATAAGAGTTGGTGGAAGGCGCTTCACTTCAGGGTGTTTTTATTTGAAAGTGAGGCATCATACCTGATGTCTTTGGTGTGTGTCTGTGTGCACACAGTAAATGCCATGTGGTACGTCTGCATGTATTCCTTTTGAACCGTTCCTTTCAGCCCATGAAGGCCCGATCCTCTTCCTCCTCCCTTTCTCTCCCCGTACCTTCTCACGGCTCTACACTCCATTGTTGAACCGTTTCCATTTGTGACCCATTTTTACTCTACCTCCTCCCTCCTTCTTACCTCTCATCTTCAAACACTTTGACTGTTGCATTTTTAAAATTCATTTCATTCCGTTTTTCTTGGGTAGAGGAAATAATTCCTCCACACTTTCCTCTTTAATTGCAGACACCTAACGCTTATTATCTCTCCGCTATACTTCCCTCTCCACTCTCTCTCCGTTTCCTCTCCCTCTGCTCGTCTCCAGGCATCGCTTCCTTCCAGTGCATGGTGGAGCAGGTCATGTGGAACCCGCGGGGTCCTGACCTGAGTAACTGTACCTCCCCGTGGGTCAACCAGGTGGCCCAGAAGGTGAGACCTGGAGTACCCCCTGGCCACGGGTCCGTCCCCGTCCTCTGCCCCACCGCCCCGACCATCCTCCCTGTCCACCTCCACACAGACATTAGCATATCTCCAAGGCTGGCCTGATTAAAACACTTGCTCATTTCAACTGGCCCTTCATTACAAGGCATTTGCTCTTGATACTTAATTAACTCTCTTTTTTTCCATAATATAGTTTAATCACAGTTGGTTGAATTATTTTAAAAAATCAGGCCTTTGGCCTTGCAGCTTACAAAGTACTCTGCCTCTTCAATTTCTCAAAGTCTCACATAATGCATTATACCTGTGCAGTATATGTAAACATCATGATTTGACCTCGGCTCACTGATATTCAGGGTAATAATCTGATCAATCCCAATTTGGGCAGGAATCAGATTTCAGTCCATATAAATGTGAATTAAAAGTAAGTCGTTAAACGCGGCTACATTTCTGCAGGAGATAACCCAGATTATTTAGCCATGCCCTTGATCGGCTCTCGTAAAGTTTTTTTTTTACGTCTGTCCATGTGCCTGGTAGGGAAAGCAGCATCACGGTCACAAGCAACATCGTTGAAAGAATCCATTATACCTTCTCCTTTTGGCAAAAATCAATTGCAAAGTGGTTGCCATGGGTGCGATTTGCAAGTGAAACAGCACAAGTGAGCATAAAGAGTTCACGATGGGTTCTACAAGTTCCATCTTTGTTTACAACGATGCAAGAGTGACAGAGATGAGCAAAACATGTTGTTTCTTTTCATTTTAGTACGCATGTAAACACTTAAACAGTTAGTTTCCCTCCCGCTTTGAAGATGACTCAACGAATAAACCCAGATCGGCTGTATCATCGTTACACTGTCGCTGTATCTAAAATGTGTACGCGTTTGGTCACGTGCAGATAAAGAGCGGTGAGAATGCGGCCAACATAGCGGGAGAGCTGGTGAACCACACGCGGGGCCGGATCCAGGCCGGAGATGTGAGCTCGACGGTGCGACTGATTGAGCAGCTGCTGGACATACTGGATGCCCAGCTTCAGGCCCTGAGGCCCGCGAACAAGGAGTCTGCTGCACGAAACTACAACAAGGTAGAGCAAAGTGCAAACACGCGCATAAGCACACACACACACACATGCGCCTGTATTTAATTCAAGCATTAGAAAAGGGTGCTGAGGTTAATACGAATTTACTCCCCTAGTGCACATGCAAGGACGAGTGAGTTTTTGATTTACGGACTTTTATTTTTTTTGTTTCGCAGTTTAATTCCATGCTTTTGTTTTCTCCCTTCCAGCTCCAGAAGCGAGAGCGGACCTGCCGGGCCTACATCCAGGTAGCTTCTCTCTTTTATGAATGAATGAATGAATGAATGAATGAATGAATGAATGAATGAATTTTATTTATATAGCGCTTTTCACAGACAGTACTATCACAAAGTGCTTAACAGAGCAGACATTTAAAAGCATAAAAAACACAATGTGACCCTAGGGTCAATAAATTACATACATGAATAAAAAATGTTAAAGAATAAAATAAAAATAAAATAAAAATGTAAAACAAATGTTAAGAGCAGGTCTAGGACATGGGTTTACTTTTACACAAACGCCAGCCTAAACAGGTGGGTTTTTAGCTGGCTTTTAAAAGTATCCACAGTATCTGCGAGGCGTAGAGTTGCAGGCAGAGCATTCCAGAGCCTCGGGGCCACTGCCTCAAAGGCTCGGTCACCACGGGTCTTAAATCGTGTGCATGGGACTGACAGAAGACCTAGAGCGTTTGACCTGAGAGTGCGGGCGGGTGAATAGGGGCGAAGTAGATCAGCTACATAAGTCGGAGCCTGACCGTGAAGTGCTCTGTAAGTGATGGTGAGAATTTTGAAGTGTATCCGAGATGCTACAGGAAGCCAGTGGAGAGATCGGAGTACGGGGGTGATGTGAGACCGTCGGTTTGTCCTGGTGAGTAATCTGGCGGCAGCATTTTGGATGACCTGCAGACGGTTAAGAGCAGATACACTGAGTGATGTGAAAAGTGAGTTGCAGTAGTCAATGCGAGAGGAGATAAATGTGTGTATGATCATTTCTAATTCAGGCGTTGATAATACAGATCTCAGTTTACTGATATTTCTTAGATGGAAGAAACATGACCTGGACAGCTGCTTAACATGAGGGTCAAATGACATGGAGCGATCAAAGAAAATCCCAAGATTGCGCAGGTTGCAATGGGAAGCAGAGGAGAGAGGACTAATAATCTGCCTGATCATGGGGACAAACTCCTCTGGAGCAATAACTAGGACCCCCGTCTTAGAGTCGTTGAGTTGCAGGCAGTTTTCTGCCGTCCAGTCTCTGATGGCATTGACACAGTCCAGGAGCCTAGTTAATGTGAATGCCTCGCTGGGTTTGAATGACAGATGAAGTTGGATGTCGTCTGCATATAAGTGATAGGACACATTATAGCTTTTTATGATCGGTCCCAAAGGTAACAGATAAAGGGAAAATAACAGAGGCCCCAGAACCGAGCCCTGCGGTACACCACAAGACAGTGGAGAGGTAACAGACACAAAAGCACCCACAGAGACATTGAAACTTCTGTCACTGAGGTAAGATGTAAACCAGTCTAACGCTATGCCAGTTATGCCCACCCAATCTGGGGTTATCTGCCTGCTTTACATGCCTGTGGAGTAGGACTGCGCTGCGACTTAGAATAACTGGGGGAAGATAAATCCTTGAGTCGACTGGGTTTCAGGATGAGATTCCTTTGGCTCAGTGCTCTGTATTTTTGATTCATATTGCCTTTGGAATCATCACTTATAGAATTTCTGGGCTTTCTCCCCCCCCCCAAAAAAGAGCAGTGGGAGTAACTTTTGGTACAACTCCTGGCAGACGTCGTTGCAGTATTTCCCAGAGTAGTGAAAGCTGATTTGTAGTTTTTCCAATTGCTCACGATGTACATATGTATAAAATACGAGTTCAACTCATGTGGAGGTCGTCCGTCTTCGACATAAGCTTCGCTTAAGTTGGCCTGCGATTGATCCCATGTGTGTAATATGGAGCTTTCCTCATTGCATTGCACAAAAGGCTACAATATCTGTGGCTCTGGGAAAATGTAATTTGCCGACAGTACTGTATGAAAGGCAACAGTATGTGTTACTACGCCCTTCTGTTCTTTTCCAATATGTGTGCAATATCTCTGGTTGTGAGAGCGCTGTAATCTCATATCATGTGCATGCCTCTCTGTAATGATGAAATGCATGCGCTCTGCAGCACACAGTCCTTCGTGTATCTTGACCCGTCTGCAGCGTGCTGTAATACGACACCGCATCTTCTCATCTCTGTTGGCGCGTGACGGAGTTCAGAGCTGCTGCGTCGTGTGTAACTGACCAGCGTTCTTTTTTGTCACTCGCTGCAAGTTAGCGCCGTGTACCGTTCAGAGGATGAACCGAAAAACACCCTCCGTCTTTTTCTTTTTACACCCGAAAGAGCGCATTCTGACGGCGAATTCATTTTGTTAACAGCAATGCTCTTTATTCCACGCAGCAGTCAATCCTTCATTTTGAGAGGCCTGAGCAAGAGAATTACATGATTCATCAAGCAGGCTACTCCGATAAATTGGATAGCTGATACAACCATCAAAATTGCCATTAAATGAATTGTAAGTGTGAAATAGAAAAGTAGTATGTCTGACATAGCGCGGTAATAAATGTAGTGCAGGGGAGTGGTGAGTTTCGAGGAAATGATCGTGGAATCGTAGGGACTTTGTACTTTAAAGTGCTCAAGTGATATGATTTCACTTAAGAAAATGACACAAAACAAAGTGATTACCAAGAGCATGCGATAAACAAATGAAGAACCAACTGATAACAACTAGCTGATTCATATCAAACGGCACTTCCTGAAAACTGAGAACAGACCGTCTCCAGAGTGTGTAATAATTAGCTACTACTGATATCTGTGATTCTGCGTACTAACACATTCTTGTATTCGTTTATCACTTTCCAACTTGTACATGGCACAAAAACAAATAGTATTAAGTTATTCTTATTGTAGAAACAAGGGATTTGTTTGTACCCTCATGTGGAGTAGAATATCACAGTAAAACAGGAGTGGACCTTTACATAATCATTATCTTACAATAAAAAAATCCTAGTGGACTGAGAAATAGCTACTAAAGATGAAGTGGGAATAAGCTATACGTTCTCAAAAGACAAGAAAAAATGAGAACGAAAAAAACATTATTCGGTGCATTTAAACGCATAAATATTCACATCATATCTGGAACTACGCATAAGCCATTCATTACTTATCGGTTGGATCCTGATCCGTTTGTTACTCCTTCCTCGTCGACTACTCTGGGTTTTGTGTACCTTGTTGTGACGTGTTCCCGGTAACGGTAAAGAACGCCGTGTCTCCTGCATGTATCCAGGCGGTGGTGCAGATAGTGGACAACTTGCTGCATTCCGAGGCCCTGGAGTCGTGGCAGGACATGAACAGCACAGAGCAGGCGCACACTGCCACCATGCTACTGGACGTGCTGGAAAAGGGAGCTTTCCTGCTGGCCAACAACATGTACGGGAATCGGTTTTCTGACCGAGCGCACAGCATTGGTAAGAAAAGCAGCACTGATTATAGTGAATGTGTGGATGACCCACAGTTTGTGGAAACAAACCTCGCAGGCTGTGAATCTGAATTTCTCTTTGTGCGTTTTATTTTGTTGCGTATTTGACGGCGTAGAAGTCTTCCTTTAACTTTTGCGTGCTGTGTTTCCCCCCCCCCCCCCCATCAGATCTCGAGGTGCATGTCCTAAACACAGAGATGGACCTGCAGGACTTGTCCTTCCCACAGAATTACGCCAGCGACAGCACCATCCAGCTTTCGGCTTCCACCATCAAACAGTACAGTCGCAACGGTCAGCAGCCACACCCCGCCCCGCCCCATCCTCACCCCACGGCCTGATAAATTGTACTGTCCTGTGGAGCCCACTTTTATGTTTCCGTTTCATGCCAGCTTAAAACAATCTGCATGCAGTGGACTACATTATTGGTTCACAATAATAGGCTAATCAGATGAACAAAAGTGCTGAGACAATTTCTTTTCTTGATGGTTTCTTAATAGAATAGCTGGGGAGGCGTGTAGATTACAATCGGCCCCAGTCTGACAGAGCAATCTCAGCACTCCCTCTCTTCCCCATCCCGTCCCCTCGCTCCGTCTCCTCGCCGCCTTATCCCCCTCTCTCATCTCTCTTGTTTCTAACCCCCACCACTGTCACCCCCCCCCCTCTCCCCTCATCCCATACCCCCTTTCTGTTTTCTGTCTCCGCTCGGCTCTGCAGTGGGAACGAGATTAGAATGATTGAAACAAACGCACATGAAATATTCATATGGAATAATAAGAGATCTGTGAATGCTTGAGGGATGAATGTTCCATTGCCCTCCACATTAAATCTCGCTCTCTTCCACCAGTCAAAATGAAACGGTCCTTACCATCATTCTAACCTTCACTAACTCTCTCTCTCTGTCTCCCTCTCGCTCACCCTGTCACTCCCCACCCTCTATCTCTGTCACTCTCACTGCCATTACCATATTATGCCCCCATTTCTGAATTCTGTCTTTTTCTCCTCCTCCTCCTCCTCCTCCTCCTCCCTTTATCCTCCTGTCTGCATCTCCCTTTTCAAATAACGCCGGCCTTTTCTTTGCTTGCTTTTCCCTTCACTCTCTTTCTCCTCGTTTATCTCCTCCTCCTCCTCCTCCATGTGCAGGACAAGTCAAGGTGGTGTTCATTCTGTACAAAAACTTGGGATCCTTCCTGTCCACTGAGAACGCCACTGTGAAGATGGAACTTGACGGGCCAAGCCACGATAAGAAGCGCCTGGCGGTCAACTCCCACGTCATCGCCGCCTCCATCAACAAAGAGTCCAGCAGGGTGTTTCTCATTGAGCCGGTGGTCTTCACTCTCAAACACCTACAGGTGGCTTATTTCAGTCGATTGTCAAACTCAATTTTCATTCACATAGACTCCAATCTAACATTTTTCCATCATCCCTTGCTTTTCTTTTTCTTTTCTTTCCAGTTGGAGAACTACAACACTCCGAATTGCTCCTTCTGGAACTACTCCGAGCGCTCCATGACGGGCCAGTGGTCGTCGCAGGGCTGCAAGCTGCTGGACACCAACAGCACGCACACCACCTGCTCCTGCAGCCACCTCACCAACTTCGCCGTGCTCATGGCTCACCGCGAGCCCGATGTGAGTAAACAAGGGGCGCGGCTAAAAAACAAATTGAAGCCGGGTAATTTATGCAGCCGTTCATTCGTGCGAGCATTAGCGTTCGCTGGCTCTCAGTCACACACCCTCACACACATGCACATTAATGTACCCTCTCAAGGCTGACAGGCCCTTTGTTTTGAATTTCCTATTTTCCCTCCTTCACGCCGACATTCAGGGAGGCACATGCTTAAAAATTCATGTCTACTTCTAGCTGACATTCACATGAATTTGAATGTCATGTATTTTTTTTTTCCAGGACGTCTTGTCTCTTGTCTCTACACTTTAGCTCCTTGCATATATTTACAAATATTAAATAAAGCAATTTTGCTCTTTCTCTCCCGTCCCCCCGTTCTGTCTATCTATCCCCCTATTGTTTCTTCCTTCCACTATTCTCCCATCTATCTCTCTACTCCCCATATCCCATTACCCTGCCTTGTCCTATATTCTTTTCCCGCTCTATTTGTCTACGTCCCTCTGCCCTCTGCTTGTACCCCGTTCCCCTCCACTCTCTCGACCCCTGTGTTCGGTTACGCGTCGCTACCCGGACCTCAGTACCCGGGGCGAATGCACGAACTGATCCTGTTCGTGATCACCTGGGTGGGGATCGTCATCTCCCTGGTGTGTCTCGCCATCTGCATCTCCACGTTCTGCTTCCTGCGCGGCCTGCAGACCGACCGCAACACCATCCACAAGAACCTCTGCATCAATCTCTTCATCGCCGAGCTGCTCTTCCTCATCGGCATCGACAAGACGGAATACCATGTGAGTTTCTGGATGTCTGTCCAGGATGTTGGGGTCTCACTCATGAAAATGGTTTCGCTTGTTTTCTTGGGAAGGAAATATATCTTTAAAAAAAAAAAAAAAAAGAGAGAGAGAGAATTGCACTACAGTACATACCCTGCTTTAAAACTCTGCATCATCAGGTCAGTTGTCAAAACTACGTCTTTGATCTTAACCGTTTCCTTTCTTTCATTCTAATATTTTCAATCCTCTTCTCTCTCTCTTCTCTCTACTCTCTCCCTTCCTGTCGTCTTCAGATTGCCTGTCCCATCTTTGCCGGCCTTCTGCATTTCTTCTTCTTGGCTGCCTTCTCCTGGATGTGTCTGGAGGGTGTGCAACTCTATCTCATGCTGGTGGAGGTCTTTGAGAGCGAGTACTCCCGCAAAAAGTACTACTATCTGTGCGGCTACTGCTTCCCCGCACTGGTGGTGGGCATCTCCGCGGCGATCGACTACAGGAGCTATGGGACCAAGAAAGCGTACGTGTGAAGACGGGTCTTTTGCACCTGCAGATTGAGAAGTAGGATTATGTTATTCCCCCAGCTGGAACCGTAATATGCAGCGCTGTGTGAACGGCTCTTGCACCTCCCTGCGGACTGGCTTTTCTGAACACACTTCTCCAAAGCCTGATGATTAGCCTTCATAAGATAATCCGCTGATACAGGGAAATAGTGTGTGCCTGCCTGCCTGTGTGCGTGTGCGTGTGCGTGTGTGTGTGTGTGTGTGTTGGTGAGCTTAGTTGTGTGTAACTATCTTCTCCTTTGTGCCACTCCAGATGCTGGCTGCGAGTGGATAACTACTTCATCTGGAGCTTCATTGGACCCGTTTCATTTGTTATTATGGTATTAGCTTTATTGTCAGACAGTATTATTTCCCTCTCTATTTTGATATCAGCCAGTCAAACTAAAACTGTTTCCCCGTGCCTGCATTATGAGGTTATTAATGGTGCAAAGCCGGTACTTTTGGTGCAGACTGTAAAGTTCACCACACATTTATTTGGTTCTTCCCATCTTTCGTCCTCAGCTCAACCTCATCTTCCTCATGATCACTTTACACAAGATGATCCGCAACTCCTCAGCACTCAAACCCGACTCCAGCCGCCTGGATAACATCAAGTGAGTTCTAATTATTCAATCACTTGTGATAAATAAGCCACGCCGTCAGATGGATTCCAAATTGATTCAGTAACTCTGTGCATCAAGTCATTATTTGTCAATATTTCCACTCCACTTCCTTCAGGTCGTGGGCTCTGGGGGCCATTGCTCTGCTGTTCCTGCTGGGAATGACGTGGGCTTTTGGCCTCCTCTTTATCAATGAGAACACGGTAATCATGGCCTACCTCTTCACCACCTTCAACGCCTTCCAGGGCATGTTCATCTTCATCTTCCACTGTGCACTTCAGAAGAAGGTAACGATACAAGACTAGTGTCTGAAGACTTGCTATATATAACGTTTTGAATAAGAAGATGAAATGTTGAGACGGATGTGCATGTGTGATTAATATTCAGCATACATGTTCAGAGTGATTCTTCTGTTGCCTTGTGTTAAAAGCCTCCGCTGCTCCACATTGGGCCCCGGCCCCAGTGTTTGTGTTTACGAGTGGCTTTTTAAAACCTGCCCGCTGTGCCGGTGGTGTTGTTTCTTTACAGGTCCATAAGGAGTACAGTAAGTGTCTGCGTCACTCCTACTGCTGCAGCCGTACCTCCACCACCAGCTCCCACGGCTCCCTGAAGAACTCAGGCCTACGTGCCAACAACCGCTACTACAGCGGCAGCCAAGCTCGCCACGCAGCCGCCCACCGACAGGTGCGAGCAAGACAGACACACTAAGCAGTACACACACACACACACACACACGACGCGGGTGCAATTGTTCGTCCAGCTTTGCACACAAAAAAACCTGAGCACCGTCGAGTTTTAAAATTGGATTTTTCTTTGAACAAATGAAAAGTAAATGTGCCCGAGCGGCGACATGTAGAAATCAGCCCTCCAGACTGTCTTGATACAATCTCTCTTCTTTTTTTTTAGAACACTCTCCAAAAGGGTGTTAAAACAAGGATTAAATGGATAGCTTTGGAAACAAGGGACATTTCCTCGCCCTGCTGCTATATTTTCCTCTCGTTTTAAAAGGTCTGTTATGTAAGATTCTAGAGCACAAAGTGAGTGCACCTGATCAATACAAACGACTCATCGATTGCTTTGCAAAGCACGCAAATCGACTTACTTTACTTACATTTGAGCACACGTTCAAATTGTTTGCATGTGCCAATAACAAAAAGACAAAAGCTGCCAGTGAAACACCAGTGTTACAACACATGCTGTTCACAGTGACGAGGCAGAATCAAACGTGACATCACGATATACATGACGAGTTCATTACACATTTCTGTTGCAAAAGGTTTTACTTTTAAGTTTCCATCCATTACTGTGCTTCACACAGTACATGACCAATTAATAAAGATATCCTTTGAAGTCCATGTACTAAATATAGACACAGGCGCCATACAAGACATCCGGAACCACTGTGCATGCTGGCATATTGAGCTATGGCACAAACACATACTGTACACACACACACACACACACGTTGACAGTTAGTCCTCACAATCAACAAACGAGCTTCCCCACACTGTAATAAGTCGCTTCCAAAAGAACAATTGCATCAGCGACTGCAATCATGTCTTACACATCTCCCGTTTACGAGCCCCCCTCGTGATAACATGACATGGCTGTGTGCCTCTTTACCCAACGTCTCCATCTCTTTGTGTGCCGTGTTTGCCTATTGTTCTTTGCGGATTAGAGCGAGCCCAACCGTTTTGATTACAGCAGCCCCACTGAGTTACAAAGTCTACCCGTCGCGTTTCTATATTTAACTTGTTGTCTGTCTTGCCGCCACTCACTGAGCTCTGCTCCTTCTTCCAGAGTCGGATCCGCAGGATGTGGAACGACACGGTTCGAAAGCAGACGGAGTCGTCTTTCATGGCGGGAGATATCAATAGCACCCCGACACTCAACCGCGGTGAGGCCTCTCCCTCTGTCAACTGCTTTCAACCTGTGTTAAGTGTGACACGCTTAAATGCACACAAAACTCACAGAGTCCAGCACACTCATAAAGACTTATTGCACAAAGACAAATAAAGCATGAGTGGACACTTAGCCAAGGCAAAAGCACTGTTATTCAGTGTTACGGGATACAGGATGATGAAATATATGTCCTTAATATATTAAGGTCAACGAATGATTCAGGTCGCCTTACAGCCAGAAGGGCAGCCAGCAAACAGTAATGGCTTGAATTGAATAACATGTGGTTGAAGGCTGGTTGGAGGGTTTTCAGTTTGTGGCAGCTGCTGGTCAGTAAAAGCACTTAAATACTCCGGAGCTGAAACACTTGTTCTGTAAATATGTGTGTGGGTGGGTCATAATAAACTCCTGTTATTGTAATTAGGTAGACTTACAATATTTGTTGTGTATTTAATGTCATTAATACTAATTTATCTTAAAGAAAGAGGGCGTGTGGACATAGATCCCATTCATCACAGGGTATAATTATTTCTCAACTCTCCACGATAACCAGAAATGGTTTGCAGCCAGTTGTGATGAAATAGTTCATCATTAAGGATGAGTCATCCATCTTAAGCTTCATTTGTTGCTTTTGTTTTGTGAATTTCCCGTTTTTGCCCGACATCGCTGCTCGCTAGATCCTCGTATCACCACTCATCATTTAAAAAATGTACCAGATATCGATTCTGGCACCCAACAACACAGCAAGAGGACATGTTCCATGTGTAACTTTAGCCTACTGTTTGAGGTGATTTGTGTTGTCCTCCAGTCTTTCCACTGTTTTCTATCCAGCCAACACCGTGATGTAATCGTGACGCCGGCAGTAAAAGGGTCTCCAGAATCGCATGTGTTGTGATTCATCATTGTAGAAAAATATTGTTGTAGCTGCGAGTTAACCCGAGATTGCCAGCCCCAGTTTGAACTCTGTCCCCTCAGCCTTTTTATCGTGTCATGGGATCAATTGCATCCCATTTCTTCTTTGCCAGAACGCAGTGACGCATGCCCTCCCCACTAAACTCCACACAGTACATATATATATATATATATATATATATAGCGCACTAGCAATTATTTAAGAAGTGAAAAATGGAGCATGGAGTCACCGATTGTCTCAGCCTCAGCAACTGGTGGCGTCACCGCCGCAGCCGCCAGTGACACGGAGACGATCAAGGCTGGCTAAGGTTCCGCATTGGGGAGGTGGGAGGGTGATGATGATGGCAACAGAGGCAGTTGCTAAATCAGCCGTCACTCTCTATGCTAATTTCATCCATTTTGTTTTTAATGAAGTGATTAGCGTGTGAATGAACAGGGGGTAATTATTCTAATTGAAGAGAGTGACAGGAGCAAGGCAGGGGCGAGGAAGAGGATGCTACGAGCGAGCTGCATGGATGAGGGTGTGTGTGTGTGTGTGTGTGTGTGTGTGTGTGTGTGTGTGAGAGAGTTTCCGGGGCTTTTCGTCACGACGGAGCAATCACCAGGGCTGTTAAGACACACAATGTGGATCCTTCCATGTTGTGCTGTCAAACACAAACAACTGTGCTGTGAAGCCTTTATTCTTTTGGGCTTTGAGAAAAGTTTGTCAGTTGGCAGAAAGTGAAAGACGAAGGGGAGCGCAGGAGGGAGGGAGAAGAAAAGCGAGAGAGTGAGAGAGGGAGGCGCCATCATGGAGGAGTAATTAAAGAGGCCAAATCTGGAGAGACGCTGCGTCGTTATAACTGGCATCTCGGATCTCTTTGATTTCTCCACTTCACTTCTTTATGAACCACAATCTCTTCCTGAGAATAGTAATGTCCAGAAGACAAGGCGTGCAGAACACAGACACACACACAGCCTCCCATGATTCCCTGTGCCCTACTTTCTCTCCCCACTTCAAGCTGGTTCCTTTCATTTTCTACAAGATATTCCTATGGAGGTACAGACAGGCAGCGAATCCCAACTAATTTGGTGTTGTTTGTAAAAATTCTGGCACGCGGAACTGAGGAAATGTGGTTGAGTCAAGACACAGCAGAAGGAGCCAGAGAATAGAGAGAGAGAGAGAGAGAGAGAGAGAGAGAGAGGGGTTTGTGTGGCATGCCAGAAAGATGGACAGCGGAAGTGTATGAAGGGAAAATGACAAATAAATAGCTGTGTGTGAGTGCATGTCTTATTGCATTTTTTTTTTAGAATCCCCTGCTCCCTTGCTCGTGTGATGAACGGTAGGCGTGGGACTTGAAGGTTGCACTTTGCCTAGGACGACTCTCCGTCATGCTGTCCTATTTTTAATTTCATGGCATTTCTGTTGGAGTTGCCTGAGGCTGGAGCCATACATGGGCATTATACAACATTCCGTGTGCCATTCCCTTGAATTATATTTGTCTGGTAGTGGCATTCACATTGCACTGGGAAATTAACTGTGTTTCAATGGCTGCACCCCAAGACTGCATAATGGCATGCATTACTGTTCTACCCCATCTGACTACACTGTCAGGAGCCAAAAAGGAAAAACAAAAAATAATGGCAATGCTCCAAACAGCACCTTTCCCCTGCAATTGTATTTTTACTCAAAGGTTACAATCAGCAGTCATAAACATTGAGGAGAACACTGTGAAATGCATTACTCCATAAAGCACCGGCACAACAAAAAATAACCCCATCTGAATAAACAGGAAATATTTTTTATGATTCCAGATGTTATGACCGAGTCTGGAAACGTGAATTTCAGAGCGCTACACCTATTGTGTGTTGTGTTTCTGCTTGTGATTGCTTTGCTTGCATTTGAGACAAAGATAAGAGCCTATTTATGACTCTATTTCTAAAATGTTTGTGTCTTGCAGCAACCATGGGCAACCACCTTCTGACGAACCCGGTGTTACAGACTCGCACCTCTCCTTACAACACTCTGCTGGCTGAGAGCTTCACACCACCCTCACCTGGTGTCTTTAACTCTACAGGTTAACTCCCAAACACTCCAGTCTGTGTGTGTGTGTGTGTGTGTGTGTGTGTGTGTGTAGGACTCTTTGCCTGATTCGGCAGTAAACAATCAGTGTGGCATATCATAAGTCTACATTACACTTGGATGAATCAAATATCGTTGTATAATAATATTAGTTAGCCAGACAAAGAACAAAGAGAGAGCACTTGGTGGTAGAAAACTGCTTATTCACTCCTACAAAATGCACAATAGCACACCCACGCACAATGAGCATCTGGCGACGGCGCATCAGGATAAAGAAAAGAAAAAAAAGTGAAAATCTTGGTGTAGTGCAGTGGTTCTCAAACTGTGGGGCAGGGGGAAATTATTTTTTTTAAAGTAATTAATAAATACATGGCGAAATGTATGGAAGCCCGTTCCGCCACTGTGAGGAAAATTACAGATCCTGTAAATCATTATCATGAGATTCTATCTCAAAATAATGACTTACTGTCTCATAATAATGTTATGTTTATTTTATTTGATATGGACTTCACAGCAGCATTAGAATTGTAACATACATTTATGCACAAAGCCCAGATGCACTGTGTTAAGTGTTTGAAGAGAAAGGCTAATTTACAACACCTGTCCACAGGAGGCTTTTTGCAGATATAACTTTATTTGCATTGTTCTAAAAAAGTGATTGCACATTGTATTTGTTTTTGTCTGATGGAGCAATCTGGTTTACTTAAAAGTGATTGCAATTTTCTTTATTCTATGATTTGAAAAAGCACAGACGGAGGAGTCACAAAATGTTATTTCAATAAAAGTTCAACATGGACCACTTTGTTACAATTTTGTTGTGGCGGTGGGGCATGAACATTTTTCTTCCTCCAAAGTGGGGCGCGACAGAAAAAGTTTGAGAACCACTGGTGTAGTGCATCATCAGAAACAGCTTATTCACTTCTCCAAAATGTGGAAAAGTGCAACACACATGCTCTGGCGACAGCCCACCAGGATAAAGACAAGAAGAGAGAAATATTTGTGTTGGCGCACTGGTAGAAAAAACAGCTTAAGGATTCTACAAAGTGCGCAATAGCACGCGCACACACACACACACGCGTCTGGTGGCGGCGCACCAGAAGCCCATCATCAGACAACATACACAACGCCAATAAAAGGGTTGAACAAAAAAATGATTTAGGGCTTTAATTAATGTATTTGTGTAAGCTTCTACTGGGGATGTCGAATGAGGCTTTGAATGGTTGTCGTCACAGTTTGCGATGACATCACCTTAAACAAATGGGGAAAATATGAGTTTGTGTTTCCAGAGAGCATGAAAAGTTTTGAAACTTGAATCTATTCGGTACAGCCCCCTTGAAAAAAATAAAAAATAAATCATGCACTTACTTTATTTGTAGACAAAGTCCATGCGTCGATCCCTCTGGACAAAGATGACAGTGGTTTTGTAGTAAAAGGCCTCCCTGTTAGCTGCACTCCCGGGTTCCAGAAGTCTTTCCTTAAGAAGGTCCTGTCCACAGATGTTAAGACCAGCTTCAAACGTGTCGTGGCCTCGGGTTTACAGTCCGCTGCCTGTCCAAAAAGTAAGCAGCTGTACAGGCGTTTGTGAACAGCATTCTCCCACCAAATCAGACTTTAATCTATTCAGATCGAAGAGTTTTGCATTCTGTGGACAGGCTCTTCAATGTGTTGTCATCACGTTTAGCAGACATCTCTGCGAATTCTTTTCTTTCAATTAAGCCAATGATATCGAGCCCCGTAAAACGGTCAAACTTGGCTTTCATTTGTACAGTGCCAGGAGCATCATATAAAGTATGTCCACTCATGACTGGACTTGTGCTGGCAATGTCCTTATTTATCATTTCTTTCTGACAACACAACATGTTCAACAACATTTCCTTGATTGGCAGAGCTATTGCCTTGCACTTGCTTGGCATCGCAGCGTTTTTTTAAAAAAATGTTTCTCGTTACCTTTACCTTTGCATTGTGCGTGCTGGTATGCAGCCTGCGTTTTGAGGAGCAAGTGCCAAAAGTAGCATACTAGTTTTACTAGTAATTCATAAAATTATGAATCCTGAATATGAATAAATGATCAATAAATACAACTATCACATCATGTCATTTCTTTTTAGCTTATAGCTTATATCTTTTAGCGTGTGTGTGTGTGTGTGTGTGTGTGTGTTTGTGTTGTTTTTTCAGACTTTGTAGCTGTGAGATAGATTCACGAGGCTGAGCAGAAGAGAGCCTAACAGCGTTTACAGCCTAACCAGCCATCTGGTCAGATCTCGAATCTTCATGAGAACAGCCACAAATTGATTTTGAAGTTTAGCTACAGCTGCGACTGCCAGAAATCTTGAGGACAGTTTTTCTGTTCCCAGGCATAAAAAGTCGTCCGCTTTAACTCATGACGGCCGTAGAGAAGGATCAGTGCAGCTCGGTGGCCTGGGACAGTCCATCTGAGTGGAGGTCACTCAGGTGTGTGTGTGTGTGTGTGTGTGTGTATACTTGCTTCTATCTCAGAGTTTCTTTAAACAGCCCGATGGCTGTTTATCGCATTGCTGCATCCCTACTCTTTGGGTGCATATAACCGCTGAATGTTCTGGTAATTGCGCCACTACGGTACTAATATTTACTTGGTACGTGAGAACTATAACTGCGTGTGGCTAGTTGCTGGCTGAGTGTGCACCCGCAGTGTATCAGGCCTCGTGTCAGAGCACTGAAATTTAAGGCGGCGTTTCGGCGTTTCTGTTAAATATTTTAAAACCTCTCTGCACAATACGTCAAGCCTGATGGCCACGGGCTTGGCAGCGAAGACATTTTTAGAAGAGAGTGGGAGAGGAAGTAGGGAGAGCACTTCATTAGAATGTCTAATTACCCACACCACCACTGAATAACGTTGATTAAAGTCATACTACGCATTCAAATTCAATAAAACAAAATAACTTTCTGGGAGGCTGTGGCTTTTGCTTTGCTGTGTGATGGTAATTTGGGAGAAAAAGCACAACATCTGTGGCGTGCTGAAAGAAAGTCGTAAAAAAAAAATAAACCTTACTGCTACTGTACAAGGTTTTTGCATGAATTATGTATGTATCCAAGTATCACTGCCAGTGGTAAATAAATACCCAGAGTATTTTCTTTGGCTTAGATGTAAATGTTGGAGGAATACAGTGTCAAACAAACAGATCCAAGTCTGCATAAATCAGAGTCAATGTGAGCGCGCGTGTGGTAAGAGTTGGAGGGTTTGATATTGAGTGTGAGAGAGACGGAGAGAAAAGAAAAGGGGCCGATGGACGAGGACATTTTTCATTCCATTAATGGTTCCCTTTTGAAATGTCTTAATAATGAATAAATCGACTTAATGTTACTCCATTGAAGAACACTTACTGACTAGTGTCTTTCATTTGATTCACTCCACATGACTTTCTCTGGGACGCGTAGGAACCTTCCGTGATCCAAGTAAGTGTAATTCACCTCAGTTCACATCATTTTACCATCTGATATGTATTCCTCTGTTCTTGCCGACAGTTTTATCTGACTGTATCATAATAATGCCAAAACCCTCTGCCTCTCTGTCTCTCTTCTATTTGTGTTGGGTCCAGAGAGCACGTTATCAAAGGCCCGCGACCCCTGTGGGATGGAAACCCTGCCCTTGAATGGTAACTTCAACAACAGCTACTCCCTGCGCAGTGGCCCAGGGGGTGTGGGCGGGGGCAGCTGTGACTTCCTCGGTGGTGGGGGCGGAGACAGTCCCCCGCCCCTCCTCAATCCCCGCGGCTCAGAGGCACTGGGAGGCGGAGGCATCCGACGAAACCTCTCTGACGCCGCTGCCTTCGAAAAAATGATCATCTCTGAGCTCGTGCACAACAACCTAAGAGGGGGTGTTGGAGGAGGAAGTGGAGGAGGTGACGTAGGGGACAGGGTGTGTGGCAGCCTGGCCAGGGGACGTCCTCACGGTGGGGTTGGTCGGGGGACAACGGGGGCCGGGCCAGAGCTGTCTATGGGCATGGATGAAGACCAGGACTTTCTGAGACAGGGGCGGCAGCGCACTCCGCAGGATGTGGAGCTGCTTTATAAAGCTCTGGAGGAGCCCCTGCTGTTGCAGCGAGCCCAGTCGGTCCTCTACCAAAGCGATCCAGAGGAGTCAGAGAGCTACACGGCCGACCTCACCGAGAGCCTAGGCCACAGCGGCCACAGTGGCCAGAGTGCTGGCGGTCAGGTGGGCAACAGAGCGCCAGACTCCCCTGCCCGTGACTCCCTGTACACCAGCATCACCAACCTGCGAGACTCACCTTACCCCGACAGCAGTCCTGAGCCCCTGGAGGTGGTCCCCCGTTCAGCCCAGCCCCCCGAGGAGCTGTACTACAGCTCCGGGAGGCCCGCCCTGGGCTCTCGTGGGGCCCCCATGCAGACCTTCTACCAGACTCCACTCCGGAGACCAAGTGGGGAGGGACACCAGGCTCAGGAGCCTGCCCACAATGAGGGAGACGGACAGATGCAGCTGGTCACCAGCCTGTGACTGGAGCCTGGAGGAGGAAGTTGGAGACTAATGTGATGGCCAAAGCCGCCTCCTAGCCCACCTCGTTCTCGTGTCTCTCCACTTTCTGCTTGTTTGGTTGCCTTTCTTTTCTCTTGACTTTTATTTAGCTAACAGATGAGCAGAGGGACCTTCCGGGGGAGTCGTGGCTGACTCTGCAGAAGCAGCCTTTATCCTGAACCCTCCCTCGTCTTAAGGAGATGAGCGATGGGGTTTTTTCTGCGGAGCATTCGTCGGCTCTCTCCAACCCCAGTCCTCCCCAGTTCCTTTGGTACCCTAAGGCCAAGTCCAGCACTCTGAATGTACCGATCCACCCCCTTTACCTTCAGATATTTCAAAACTTTAAAACTTTGTTAAAGTTTTTTTCTGTAATTTATCTTCAGACCTGCTTCCTGAGATGGGAATATCATTTTATATTTAGTCTCATTTCCCTTTCGTACCATCCATAGGTCTTTTTTGAGTCATCATTTGATCGGAGTAGTTAGCTGCGGAGACAGGGAATATAGTACACTATTATAATCTAAAAAAATGTCTCACAGAAAGCTCTTCATTGTTGCCAAAAATATCTTTTATTGAGCCAGAACGGAAACTAGAGCATTCACAAAGCAAACACACACACACATACGCTCACTCATCCAGGAGTGCTCATTACTGAACATCAAAAGTGACAACAGTACTCCATCTAAGTAAAAGGGAACAAGAGCCTTTGTTCCAAGCAGGCAGTGGGAGCAGATTCAGAGTAGGTTGCCTTCATTTTCTCTTGCTGTGAATCGACGACTCTGTACAGAAGTGGAGCAGAGACGGAGCGGCACCACCCCCCTCCAGAGCAGCGGAACCTGCATCCATAAGACTGGCCAATCATCTCCACTGTTCTCTCTGGTTGTTTGCTTCAGGCATTTGAAAAGTTAAATGACTGCCTTGCTGTTGTTTTGAAGAGAGTATTCAATTTGTTGACTTTGGGTCTGCATCCTCTGGGGGCTGCAAGAGCGGACTGGTGTCGCCCCCCCCCAACCCCCCTGTACTTTGCTATTAGAGCCTAGCCAGTTGAAGTGGACTTGTTTCCTGTGTGTGGTTGTGACAAGCAAGACTGTAAACACCGCAAACTCACTGGTCGACCAATCGGTATAGCCGTGTACATAGGAGCCACACATGAATCTACTTTATTCCTACTATGTAAATAAAGACACCAGATGATCAAAAGCAACAAAAAGTAACAAATACTATGAAAAATGACTTCTTGTACTGCAACAAACCAACGAAAGAAAAAAATAAAATGTTTTTGAGTTTGTGAACTGAATGATGAACTCTCTCTCTCCCCCCCCCCTGTTGCTTGATCTCTCGCTCTCTCGCTCTTCTGTGCCACTTAGTGGAAAAGGGAGAAAGGCAGAGAGAGAGAGAGAGACGGATTATAATGTGTCGTAGATTTTATTGATAAAAACAAAACGGAACAAAAAAAAATATCCCTGGCACAATTTTTATGTAACATAATACGTTACATGTTGTCGATGTTTGCCGGTTGACATTCCCGGGGTGGAGTTGCAGATGGCAGCGAGAGGTGCAACATAGATGTCGTCAAATGTCATAGTGTGCCTCACAGGCACGGTGAAGCATTGTGGGTGAACGACAGCATCCACAAAGGGATTTGGTTTGTTCTGGTATTATTTGGAAGATATAACCAGATTACATACTTTTAACAAGATGGGTTTTAGCATGTGTGATAATGATGTTTGTTTTGCTATCAGAGAATATTGCATTTTGCTGTTTCTTCAGGGTAGATTCAGCATTTATCCAGAGCCTAATGGGACAATTCATAATTTTCCTGTGTGCACGTGCACGTATGAATGTGTCCGAATGGCTGCTTGCGTGCGTGTGTTAATTGTCCAGTGTGTGCGAGCCGTGCACCAGACTTTTGTGTGTGCACTTACTTTTGAACGTTTCTTTTTTTTTTTTTTTTTGGCCGTGTGACATGACTTGAATGCTCATCAGACAAAAGGGGGATGAGAGGAGAGCTGCCATACTTCTCCGCCTCAAATGGAAGCTGCTCTTGCCGTGGTGTTTATAGAGGACAGGAGAAATCAGACTGCCTCGGGATGACGTACGATAACCATATACCATGAAAATGACAAGCAAGGTTGACTGATCGGGAGGAACGTGTTTCCAATATGCCACCTTATGCAAGCGATACATTTGAGAAATTAGCTGTCAAGAGACAGAGACGCTCAAGAGGCTCCTTTCATCCAGCTGCAATCTGTCTGACCTTTAAAAAAAAAACTGAGAGTTTGCCTTCTTCTACGCTGTATTTATAGGTATTTGTTATGGTTGATTTATCTGCTTTTTTGTATGTTTTTTTTGAATATTTATTCACTGATTTATTCAGAGCATTGTTCTTTTTATTTTCTTTTTTACTGTCTCCCTCGTAAACCTGCGCAAAGCAAAAGTGTGTGGTGTGTGGACGGAACGTGAGCAGAAAATAGATGCATCCACTGCAGTGTGACATTTGGACAGGGCCTGGCTGTCCCACTTCTAAGAGAACCCAAAGGACAGCCTTTAGCTGTGGCTCCATGGGGCTAAAAGAGAGAAGGGGTTAAAGACAGATAAGGGAGAGGGATTACAAGGCTTTACCACCATTTATTCTTGTTATTCAAATCACTTGCGCAGGTAACATTGTATGGGCCACGGAGCGCGATGAGGCTCAGGGAGACGGCCCTAGTCATCATAACTTGAGCCATAGGGGGGGGGATGTGTGCAATACTGCTTTGATGGTACATGACGTGGATTTGCAGCTGAACCTGGCAGCTATCGGTGTTTACAAATGAAAAGACAATGTGCACATGTATTCTGCTCCGCTGCAGTGCTGGACGATGTGAAGCGTGGATCTCGTGGCTCGGTGGTGGTGGGGGGGGGGGTCAACTGCGGGTCAACTGAGGACAAATGAATGTATTTTAACAAGCAGGACTGAAGATGAAACAAATCACTCCGGGGCGGAAGTGTTAATGGCAAACACAAGACGGCCATCATCATCTTTATACCCATCATCCTCATCAGCATCATCATTAACTCCATCCCTCCCTCGTTGTATTTGACATAATGTGCTGATGCTGATCTCTACTGTTCAGCTGGGACGCGCCCCAGGGGAGAAACGCTGTTTAGACAGGCACTCCCCCCCCCCCCCCCCCCCCCCGAGAGGAGGAATGTGCGTCACCTTGGGCCTGCTTTGCTTTTTTTTCTGTCTTTCTTTTTCCAGCACCTCTTTCCTCCTTTTCTTTTCCTCGCCCTCCCCCGCATCTCATCCACATTTTAATATCAATCTCAATGGACTCCATTAGCGCAGCACTTCTTTGAGAGTGTTAATTTGTTTTGTCAAAAGCTTTGTTTGTCCCAGATTAATATCTCAATAAACAGAGGAGTGCTGTACTGTGGTAAATTATAGTGATTACAGAAGGTCTGCAGCCCATGCTGTTGGACGGAGGCTCACACAACGGGACTTTCTCCACCATTCAAAGCTCTCCAAACCTGTGATTACATTAATAACACAGTGGGTACTAATTTACTGCAGTGAACTCGCCCTCGCTCTTTTTTTTCTACTCTCTTTTTCCATCTCTGCCGGCAAGTGTTTGACGAAACTCCTCACTTCGATGCCGGTGGCGAGCCTGTCATGCACGTGCTCCAGTGGTTCGGTGGAAAGTTGTTTAAAAAGGTGGGACGCCCGACCTTTGACCCAGTGCCGTCTCACCCCTGCAGCTTAATGTCAGTGGAGAGTGAGCTGTGGCATTGTTCAGTCTATCATTAGACAGCGGAGGTCCCAGAAGGCCTTTTCCGTTGACTCACAGTTGACCCCTCAACACACAGACCTTTTTTTTTTTTTTTACCAGTGATTTGTGTGGCCCATATCACACCAGGAGGGCGGTAGGAAGGTTGGTTTGTGAGTTCAACGGCAGCAGAGAGGAGGTCATTATGTCTGCAAAGACTGGACCGAGGGGGAGACAAAGCGGGGACAACATCAGCAGAGATGTCACAGATGTCACAAATGCATAGCCATAGGCAGTTATAGGGAGAGACGATGGCGGGTGGGGGGGGTTTTGCAGCGAAGGCGGTGCAGGGTTGGATCTGGAGATAAGGAGATTGATGTGCTGCTTTGTTGCAGAGGGCTTTCTGTTGGTGGTTTGCATTCCAGAGGTCATCACTTTAGTGATGAAGAAAGATCATGTGATTGTTGTTTGGTCGAATGGATGCTTCCTTAAGAAAAAAATGTGAAAATGAATCCACTGCTGCATCAGCCGATGAAAGCGAGATTTTTAGAGAGCGAACAAATGCGACAGGATTTTCCTATACAGATTTTTAAAAGGCAAATGTAAACAATGATAAAGTAGTACTATTTTGTTATTGGTCTGTTGTTACGTGTCCACATGATTACTGAATACTTCTAGAGTTGTTATAAGAATATGTAGGGGTATGGCATAAACCCAGCGATGAGGATTGTGCTGTTTCTCTTTCGTGTTGAATATGTAGTCCGTGGTGCTGTGCCAGCAAATTCAGGCCATCTTTGATGCACAGGGTGGGACCAACATCAGAGGGGCTTTTGTGTAGGACGGGCTTCTCTCAAACCTGTGACGCCCACTCTACATAGAGACCCCAAGGTCCAAAAGCAAAACAAACATATCTTTTGTCACACAGACATATAGTATCCTCAGTCAGGATAGTTTTATACGCTGACTTGGAGAAAGACGTATATATATATATACATACAGCAGGAGCGGGCTGAATCTATAGGCATGTGTTTTTTTCCTTCTTCTATTTCTTCCTTTTTCCTCCGCCGAGTGCACTCTGTCTCTGAGCGCGTGGAGGAGCAGAACTGTGCCTGCATGTGCCTGTCCTTGGCTGTAGTGATCTCCATCCCATGATCGTCCACGGCGACAGGCCGGGAAACGCTGCCTGAGACGATCTGTGTTCATCATCAGAGGTAGAATAGCTGGCTGTAGCAGGTGTGAGTGGGATATTCATGCGTATCAGCTCGGGGCTGTATTAATGAGCTCAGTACAGTAGAACCTGGACAGTATTGGACATCCCTGAAATAGCGGTTTTACATAACAGGCTGTAGGCATTAGAAACAATGAGTGCTGATGTTGTGTCGTGTGGGGTTCTACATCACCATTTCCAGAGCTTTCTGTGACTTTTCTATGAAATACATCATTTATCATGTACCACTGAGACATTTGTAAACCGAGGTTAATATAACACCTTGATTCTGTTTCTATTTTTCTTTGAGGAATAATGTTAATTTGTTGTTTTTTGATTTATTTTCTCACGACCATTGCTTTTGACAGCTCTCTGGGCCAAAGGGGATGTTTTTTTTTTTCCGTGAGTGTTTGCGTCATCGCAGGTCAGAGCGACCTTGTATCAGCACATATTAATAAAAAACTATTTGAAAAATAAATGCTTCAGGGTTTCTCTGGGAACATCCGTTCAGTTGTTGTTGTTGTTGTACGCCTATGTGCAGCACAATTGATTGTGTGCTGACGCATGTGCCAGTGTGATAAAAACAACAGCACACAGAAAAGCCGTGCCATGTGCGTATGAACTTCAATATACCTACCTCATGATTCAAACTGGAAATGAAAAGACGTCTATGTTTTATTCATGGGCCGTACAGCAGGTTACGTCAGCATTGTGCTGCTCGTCTCTGTACCACGGGAAGCAGGGGACTGAAGCCAAGCAACCCAGCCCCCTTCCTGTGTCAGCTCCCCTTTGAACCACAGATTGATGCATAATGCAGATTTGACCCGGTGGTTTACATGATGATTCTGTCAAATGCTGGTCTGTGGCCACAGAATACTACACAAAGTGATCAGAGAGGTGCAGGGGGGGGGGGGGAAGCAAGATGTCAGTTTAAGGAGACAAAACCCAACAACACTTTTCGTGTTTGGACAGGGACTAGTAAGAGCTTTACGCACGGGGAAGGACGAGAGGACGGGTCCCGTACATATGTGGAGAAAGCTTTGTTTCAGCCTGACTCAGTATTACCGTGACCAACTACGGCGATGCCTTCTACCGTCTCACATGTATGTACATGCAGACCTGTGGGCATACCCGCTCAGCTGGATTCCTCTTCACAAAGCATCAGTCAAGGTTAATTAATCATACAGCGGCGTGTGATCCCCCATGTAATCTTTTCATAACTGACTTCTGAATGCAGCACTGTTTGCTTGCAACTGCAGGCGACCTTTAGCACACTCTCGAGGAAGCATAAACAGTGTGATCAACGAGAGATCAGTTAGGGATAACACAACTAAGTGTCTGGGTTATTATTGCAGCCCATCTCGCTTCCCCAAAGCCTTCTTATGCCCGATGTGGTGCGATCAGTGTTCACCTCCCACCGAGTTTTGTTTCCTTCACTGCACAATGATGCTGTTCACAGCCGAGTGTGATTGGTGACTAATTAGCCGTTATATAATTATTATGTGCATCAGAGCATACAGGATTCATCCATAATTACAGCCTCTATCATGTTCCTTATCCTCCACCCATGTCACACTGCCTCCTTCACATGTATGGGTGACGCGTGGTGAGCCATCCGTCCATCCGCCCATCTGCCCAGCCCCTGCCTCGCTCACGTCCCCTCAGTGACCGTTCAATCACCCTCTTTCCATTGGTAGTACAGTGACACTCTCACACACTGACGTACCAAACACGGGCAACAGCCAACTCCAACCACCCTGACACACTCTCCTCTTGGTACTCAGCCCATCTGAGAGGTGACAAAGGGGGCTTTTTCAAGGTCATTGCACATTTGGAGAAGCTTAAAATAGAATGAGACATTGCCTAACAACAACTCTCAGCAGATCCCAAGAGACAGAGAGAAGAGTATTAAATTCAGCCCAAACCTGTGTTTGTGCGTAACTGTAATTACAACCTACATCAAGCCACAGGGGCGACTGTAACATAGGTTTATAACACTTAAACTACCAAGTGATGTTTAATGTAATTACCGTTCCTTTATTGGTTTATTTATAAATCAGAGCCCTATACTAGAAAATACAGACGTCAAATGAAACATACACTCAGATCACATAAATCATCACTCAATAAGCAACAAATTACAACTATAAGGAGGCCTTAGTGTTTGATCATATAAATAAAGTGTGTAAAATATATGGTTGGTAGGTGAAAGTAAAATGATCAGGAATAAATACGCATGAAAGGCGTTTGCATCATTCAACAAAAGTAATAAGAGGCGTAATTATGCTGTTTATGTACCTCATGGTGCAGGACTCGTGAACATTTACTTCCCCCATGTGGTAGAAAGTTGATACTCCAGCTGGTGTTTAGAAAACCAAAGTAAAAATGACCAGGCAGTGAAATCCAAGATGGATTAAATAATTTATTTTAAAATCATTCCAAGAATTGATCATTTTAATATACATAATGCGTTTATTAAATGTATCAACTAAAAAGCAAAAGCGCAAGAAAAGAAAAATACAAAATCACAATAAAATCACTGAATTCACAAATACAGACTGAAATGCACGCAGTTAGTTCACAAAATAAAAAAAATAAAAAGGATGTGATTCAGGAAATAAGATTAAACATTTTTGCTTGATTATGCAGGAATGATTAGTAATGGCAGGCTTACTTATAACTGATTAGATTAATATGAAATTACAATAAACTTCAAAGAAAAGTTTCAAAGAAAAAGCATACTATATACTGTATATGATTTGCATTTATGTTATGAATCATCTCATTAAAAGCATACACTCTAATGAAGTATAATATAATATATATATATCAGTTTAGTTCATAATTATGTATTTATACAATATATCATACCTGTTACAGGTATATTAATATACAGCTGTGGATGTGGTACATTAGCTGACATGTTTGTGGTCCACCCATCCTTTGGTCAAGTCATGTACTTTATATTCTCAGTAACAAACACGGAGACAACACCAATTTCCACCGGGATTGTCTCATTTGTCGGACGAAAGAAAACCGTCATCGGAATTATTTAAAGATGTGATCGCAGAACACTTTGGCACATCGGGCTATTAGAGAATATATCGTCTGATGTTGTGAAAAAACAGAGCATGCTCATCAAGAGAAAAGCATCATGGGATGAAATTATTATTTCAACAAATGTTGATCCAAAGGAGCTGCCAGTAAATGCACCACATACCCTGACTGTGAGAATATACTTATTATTATAATATAGGCTGTTATTATCTTTTATTTACTCCTCATACATCTATTTTATTTCATCGGTATTTATGTATACTTCAGTTCTTCATGTTGGGCGTTGACTCCACGTCAGCGTCCTGTGCAGCAAACAAAACAATTGCCAAATCAAAAAACCTTAATAAAAAAGCATTTTCACAGAAAATATATTAAAAAGCATATAAAGAAAGCTTCCCACTCACTGGTACAGTAGAGCGCCTGCTGACCTGCTGGTCTGGGTCAAAGCCGCGCTTGTCCACCAAAGCTACGGCTTTTGCTGTCATGTCAAAACCTTGGTTGGCAGCTCTGGAGACAGAAACAACAAGGAACGGAGACATGAGCCTCTGCACAGAAACAGCAAAGCGTGGTTAATGCTCACTCTCAGAGGCAGACCTCAGACAAGTTCTCAAGTCAGACTTGGTGTGGAGGTGGGGGGGGGGCAGTTCATAAAGTTACTCCTGACAGCTGTCCAAACAACAGGCAAAATGAAACAAGGTATGAAGCAGACTGGAAATTGGATAGCGACAGTGATTTCCCTTTGGGCTCAGTTATGAGTGACGGAGAGCAAGAGGCATGTCTCACCGCTGGTTCGACAGCAGCGGTTGTCCTTCATTCCCATGATCTTCAGGAGCACGATCACCAACAGTCCGTCTGCTGCGCACTTCCCTGATCCTGGAGAAGAATTCACAGCTGGTATCAGTGAACAGATGGGCAAAGAAAAACCTCAGGGTGAGTGCTTCAGCTCATTATGTCTTTTTTTTCACTTCCTATATGCATTTTTTTGTACGTTGGACAGTTAGATTTGTGGCAAATGGCAAATCAAATTGTCCAAGGTAAAAAAAAAAAAAAACCTTCTCCAGCTTCCTCCCACAGTCCAAAGACATGCAGCTTAGGTTAATTGATGACTCTAGATTTCCCGTAGGAGTGGATGTGAGCGTGAATGGTTGTCTGTTTATGTGTGTCAGGCGACCTGTCCAGGATGTACCCAGCCTTCAGCCAATGTCAGCTGGGATCGGCTCCAGGATGACAACTCGTTGTTGTGTACACTTTTACTCAAAGATTTAGGAAATAGTAGGTTTGTCTGTCAGCTCTAGAATATGAAAATTCAGTCCTTAGTTCTGGTATCTTGTGGCGTTTGGGTTTGGGCATGTTCTTTAAAACTTTCAATACTCTTCTTTCGCTCTTTATCTTTATTTTTACAATTTGCTGCTTATTCTTATCTCATCTGCACAATGAGATAAGATCACACATCTTTCTAGCTTTCACCATATTTTCTTAATTTTACTTTATTTTTCATCCGTTTGCAAACATCCCAAACAGAAGTTAACATGACCTGTTGGTTGCTGTAAAATGTGATGCAAAACAGAATGAAATCTCTACAACTCTACATGCTATTCTAATTGGCAGACTACAGACGTACCCATCAATGGCTTTTTCGTCGTTGTCCTTCACTCCTCCTGGATCATCCCTCAAGCTGCCGAGGCAGACAAATACAACAGTTGTTGAATACGTGTGTTGATGAACCAATAATACAAAATAATTAATAATAAGCACACTGACAGTCCGTCCAGCACCAAAAGCGTACCTGCTCACGGCTCGACGATGAGAGGCCCTGTTACCATCAGAGGCAATCACGTCTCCCCTGCAAAACAAATACTGGATAAGAATGGCTGTGAATCTCCTCTGAGAAATCTCATTCACTACCTGTCCAGTTAAAGGGACACTTCACCTAAATCCTCAAAGGAAGATGAGCTACAGGCACAAGCAAAAGGAAACAGCTTTCATTCTTACCTTGCAGTCGGCTGGATTCCTTGGTTGCGGTCCAGACTAAAGGACTGAGGAGCCTTGCCATCAGCCGTAGGATCAATACTATGGAGACAAAGGTATAGCTTTGAGCAGATTACAGTCGAGACTTCCAATTGCTATTTTAAAAAACACTTTTGACAAACATGTTTTTATTTTTAACGTGGCAGCCTAACCTGTGAACATGCACACTTTCAAGTGCGTTATCCTGCTGGATATCATTTTCACCACCTTCACGTGGATCTCTGGCAGATATTTCACTCAGCCTACAATGACAAAGAAAAGACGAGGATGTATTCAACTCCACTGAAAGCAGCTCTTGAATGTTACCTCACCTGATTGTGTCCAAATCAAGTTACGTTCAGGAACACTGAAAATGTCCACTTTAAATGAGTTAGCCTAATGTTGAGTCATGAATGGACAAAGACAATTATTCTAAACTACTTTTTTTACATGTTTCCAGTTCACCATTTGTCTAGAGTGACTCCTGGCAGGCAACATTATTTTACTATTCATTAATGTGTATGCATCAAAGAGGCTTTTATGACAGAAGTGCATTTATGTGTGCAACAATGCCGGGTGAAAAAGACTGACCTAGTTTGTTCGGTCTCTCTCATCTCGGCCTGGGAAGAGATACGTAGGTGTCGTAAAATCCAGGATACTGTAGATGCAACGTGCTGCTTCCTGACATAAGAAACACACAACAAACATTTCTGAATCCGTGAAAGAAACTGTGTAAGTAAATGTGTGTATGACATTAACAGTCAATTCTAATTGCAGATGGAAAACAAACTCACTTTTTCCAAAACATATAACCACGCCCCCCGATGAGCACTATCAAACAGACGAAGACGGACCAACTGACTGGAAGACAAATGCAAACGTGTTGTCAACAAAAATATTGTGAGGCACTAGAATAAGAACAATGTCACTCAGAACAAACTTCCACTCACTGAAGTGGTTCCGTGGTGTTGGTGTTGGCGTTGGCGTTGGCATTGGCGTTGGCGTTGGTGTTGGCGTTGGTGTTGGCGTTGGCGTTGGTGTTGGCGTTGGCGTTGGCGTTGGTGTTGGCGTTGGTGTTGGCGTTGGCGTTGGCGTTGGCGTTGGTGTTGGTGTTGGCATCTCTGTTTAAGGTAAACATGTATTATACACATCATGCATATATAATACATGTATCAATGATCAGCAATGTAAGATTCAAGAGTAAATCAGTTGTTCTCATTGCTTTACCAGTAACTTTATAATCCGAGCAGATCTCGTCTACACCGCTGTCTCCCTGAAAAGCAAAATGAAAGTCTATATTGTGAGAGTGCAGAGTTTGTATTTCACATGTACTGTATACCTTTTATTGATTCAATTCACAGAAGTACATATTAAAATAAAAGGAGACTCACAATAGGAACCATGCATCTTATTTTCAGGTCTCGACAGTCGGTTGTATTGACTGAATGGTTGCCAATGATCACTTCATTCAAATGCTTTGTCATCTGATTGCCAAGAACAGCAAAAGCAACCAGGGTCTGTTGGGAAAAAAGAAAAAGAAAAGGTTGCTGTGATTAACTGCAGTCGTGGAGTTATTGCCCCCCCCTTCTCTCCGTCTCTTTCTTTCATTAAAAACACACATCGTACAGGCCCATAACACCTTTTAAAGACAAAACTATGAACTACTACAGAGTGAAAAAGCAAATAAAAATACCTTATTGGCAGTCACTTCAATCTCACTGCCTATAGGACACCGATGTGAGAACGTAAATCTGTCACCAGTGTAGATGTCTTTGCAGGAAATGTTTGTCCGAGGGCATTCTGTGAGACAATACAGATGTACAGTGTATCATTAACACACGTTTAGCTCTCTATGAACATCCTGAAATAGCAACTGCGTCATCACAACCGAGACAAGGCTATAGGAAGTAAAGAATATCCTGAAAAACAGAAAGAAATTGAGAGAAACACATATTTACAAAGCTCCATCTCTTACCTAATGAGTTGGCGATACGGACAACAGTAATCAGGATGGTGAAACAAGTTTGAAGCTTCATTTTGTCGAAGGAATGGAGAGAACTGTCGAAACACGCGCAAACAGAGTTCCCAAAGAGGAAGTACAGGAAGTGTGTCATGAAAGAAAGTTGGCTTCAGTCCCAGGGGCGTTTCTAGGTTTCAAAGAAAGGGGGGGCTTAGCCTCAAGGGGAGTGGCATGTTAGCGCGCAAAGCGCGGGCAATTTGTTTTGGGGCCCATTTGGGGCCGCGGATATCCATTGTTTCAGACAGTTCATAAATTGGTTCTATCAGAAAGAGTGTGATTTTGCTCTGTAGTTTTGCTTGTATTCAGTATATGATAACACAAGACACAGAATTTCAGGGTCACAGTGAAATTTGACAACACAAATATGAACTTTTCTCAAATAAAGAGAGAGAAATAATTTTCCTGCTTGTAAAGGAAAGACGGATAAACTAGCTTTCATATCTGCATCACTCCCAAATCCTAATTCTGGGGGGCCGCACACAATAGATGGAGAATGGACCTGACAGTGTCAACTTTTGAGTTGTTTATCTTTATTATGAGCAGAAGGGAATAAGATTTTGATCAACATTTACATCTATTTTGTTGTCCGTGTAGTTTTTACATACCAGTGATATTTTATGCTCATTTGGACACTATCGCTGAGATAAAGATGAACTAGTTCAGTGTCAAATATACCATTCAACGGAGAAAAAACATGAATAACAAAAATAAAAAAAACACATTTCAAGTATATCTTAATTATCGAATGATAAATATTGTATGATGGGCTGAACTTACATGTACTTACAATTTCACTCCGTGCATCATTTACTTTGAGCTAAACTCCTTGGCTATAATCCTGGCTGTCGTTGACGAGAGACGTTACTTGGCAGAGTGAGAAAGCCAGCGCAGCAGCCTCCCCAAGGTCCTAGTGCCCGGGGTTTATATCGTTAAGTATGATGATAGGCTATTGTATTGTAATTTGAAGGGGGAGAAAACATACAAACCACAACGCACACACATATGTAGCATGTTAGAGTTATAAATAACTTGTGAGAAACTATAGTTTAATTTAAATCACCAAAATAAAAGATTTTTCTTTTTTTTAAAGCCAATAATGCCCCCCTAAAATTGTTTAGGGGGGCTAACGACGCCCCTGTTCCTCATCTCACCGACATTCCCTTGCATCACTCAGTTGTTAAATTCAAGATATCTGGGACAGTGCTAGGATTTTATGAATCAATTCCTTGAGTTTCTAACCTCTTGTTTTGTTGATTGAACTAGTATATTGCGAGTGTGCAAAATTTGGATTTGTAGTTTTTCAAGCTAACACAAGGGGAGGCCCTTCTCCTACAGGTCAGAGACACAAAATCACCACAGCGCTCGAATTCCACTCTAGACGTTTCAATCCTTCTGCGCAGTGTACAGATGCTGTAATGTGGCAAGTTTTTCCATATCAGGTGGATGCACTTGTATTCATCCATGTTCACTTTTGTGTTGCGTATACCCTCTTATCTTATAGGAGGTGGTTGAGGGACAGAGGGTGGCAGTCCTCCTGACATATTAGAACCATGAGAGAACAGAGTACTCAAAGAGGCCTCTGTCTCTCTCGCACACACACACACACACACACACACACACACAGCAAGGATAAAGCAGAAGCTGCCATGCTACAGCACGCTTCATTTACACTGCATCTTCCCTGGTCCACCGAGAAAACACAGACCATCGTCTGTGTCACTCAATACGGGCCCCTCTCTATCTCTGCAACTCCGTCTACTTCCTCTCCGTCCCTCCCGGCCTCTCCTTTGCTCTTCTCTGGCTCTCTTACATTGCAGGAGTCAACCAGCGTAGCGAGCAAAAAAGTACCTCCAAAAACAAACTCTCAAGTGTCCACAAATATCACATTAGCTTCGATGTGGGAATTGATATTGGGGCCAAGCAGATCTACTTTTTAGCCAATTTGGTGAGGCTAACCAGTTTAAGTTTGCATTGTTCTTGATCGCTTCATCGCCTCTTGGCCAGACCCAAGTACTGAATAAAAATGATAGCTTCACAACAGGCATGAAAGAGAGAGAGCAAATGGACTTGGCTCAGCTCCCCCGGTGGGAAGCTGAGTGGAAGTGGACTTGTCCAATCATCTGATCCATTTTCCATAGATATCAAGTGACAGTGGGAGGCTTGGATATCCAACCATCCCTCTCCATGTCCACAGAGCCCCTGCATAAACAGAGAGCAGCGATGACGCAGGACAGGCTGAAAACACACACAAAGCTCTGAACGTGCATGTCCCACAGCCCCCACACTCCCACAAACACCACGCGCCTAGTTCTGAACGATGGAGTAAATTCCAGCCAGTCTGAACAGGACTTTTAGGGTAAATAATTACAAATCTGCTGCTTTTAAGTCCTCTCCCCATCCGTCGGTGTGGATGAGGGCAGTAGGCCGACCCTCAGAGCTTCAAAGGTAGAGTTTTGGCTCTGGTATGTCGAAGATTTGTTATATGAGAAGAAGAAGGACAGGGGCAAATGAACCCCCTTAAAGTTTGTACAAATAACCATTATGAACCCCAGTTTAGAACAACAACTGTGTGCAGCATTCAGAGCGTGTGAGCTGTGGTCAGAGCTGAGGCAAAGCAACACCCTGAGAATCCTGAGTGGCTCTGACACAATAGTTCTGGCTGCTCAGTCGGTGCCCTGCTTGGCTTCACTTTGCTCCACAACGGTTTCTAAATACACCGGGTAGAAAGTCGACCGCAACCAAAACAGCATAATACACGCCAGGAGGGACTCCTTTAAAGAAAAAACTGTCATGTTCACTCCCTAACAGTGAGGACTTTGGACTTTTCCCCCAGATAACAAATGTCCCCTGTTATATTATGAAGCCAGAGAGCAACAACACAAGCAATTACATGGCATTTTACCCTGAACCCCAACCTTAGCAGTGATTGTACCGTGGCTAGCAAAAGCTTAGAGTCAGGGGTGATTTCAAGTAAAACGGTAATAAGCATAAGCCCTTCATTCAGAATGCAAGACCGACGGAGGAGTGAGTTTAGAAAAAGGGCCGATCGTGCTGGGACTGTTACAGACACTTTGGCCGGTCCAGGCGGCTCAGTATGAAGCCCTAACCCCCCCAGTGGCACAGTTTGGGTATCACAAGGAAACACCTACACGCTGCCAGCACAGGAAGCACACCAGCACGCGTACTCACTCACATATAGAGAAATATGTACACAGTTATCACAAGCGTCTGGGTTTCACCCAGCTCAACCACTGGATAGCTCTGTAATACGTAAACATTCAATTATGCTATGTGGTTACACTATGGCACTTACATAGCAAAGACATGAACAGCTAATAAAAGTGAATTAGCAAGTCTGAAAGAATATTCTTCATGAGTGCTAGGAGTGGAGGTGTCATGGGAATATGTGAATATATGAAGTCACAGGGCCCCACACAATAACATGTACACCCACACCCGACCTACACCTCCGACACACACATTAAAGCCCCTCTACCACAGCGGCCAACTCTCCCCCTCATTTCCAAAACCACAGCTCCCCTTTACAGAGCTTGGTTAGCCTGGGCACAGCAACCCGATCCTGCTGAGAACGTCTTATGACAGGACTCGAATGAAACAACCCAATCAAAAACACCTCTCGTCCACAGAGCCAAACAAGAAAGAACTGGACGGTTTCTGCAAACAGACCAACCTCTGCCTGAGGGCCCATCAGTGTTTCAGTATAACGACTTGGTGGGGCTGCATCATATACATTGTGAGCTATAACACACACACACACACACACACACACACACACACACACACACACACACACACACACAAAGCACTGCACAAGCTAACGCACAGCAGCTTTTATTCGCATGCTTCTGAGGCACATGTTGTGCAATATCAGAGAGCAACTTGGACAGCCTCTATTCATCTGTTTTCCAGCTCAATCTCCTGCGAGGGATCTCTGTCAGAAAACAAACCTCTCTGTTTGAAGCACGGCCTCCAGTTAAACTTGTTCAACTTCTGCCTTGCTCTGTACATTTCACTCTCCTCGCTCTTGTTTTCCCTCTCACTTTCCCTCTCACTCCATTTTTTCTCCCCCCCTGCCATCTCATTGTCCCCCGCTCTGCTCTTCACTCTCCTTCGCCATCGTTTTTTCGCCCTTGTGTTTCTTTTCCTTTCGCTCTCTTCATTTCTTCCCCCCCCTGTGATTCGTTGCTGGCGTACATCTTAGTATTTGGCTGGGCGAAACCCAGGGCGAGCGTGTCTTGTTACAGCAGTCCAGGCCCTGTGATAAAGCTCTGCATTGTGCAGGATAATCCCTCAGAAACAATCAGGATTTTATTTTATATCCTCTGTTATTCCTGCAGCCTCACACGTACAAACGCACACACGCAGACAATACAACTCACAACAAACATCGGCAGCATTTGTCCTGACACACTAGTACAGTGCATGTACAGGCTCCAGCATGCACCGCACACTGAGTGAACCCATGAGAAAGTATGCAAGAAATTCCCATCAAATTCCCCTCGTGTTTAATGCTGTTGCTCTCTGTGCTTTCTGTGCCATGACGGGCGTTTTAGGGGACAGGGATTTTAAAAAAAAGGGGGGGAGTTGCTACGTCGCTGTAAAATGCCAGTTAAGTCAGTATGTGTATCACTGTCATGTTTTGTTATGGCAGCCATCAGCTTTTCACACTCGGCTGAGCCCTATTGTTAAATAAACAAAGCCTGGCGTTCGGTTGTGCTGCGGATCAGTGAGGCGATCAGGCACTCACCTGAACAATTGGGAGAGAGGAGAACGCAGAAAAGAGCAGGGGAGCAGCACACTGCAAAAAACAAAAATGCACATGTCAACAAACTTAAAAAACTTAATTAAATACAGGATGTAAAAACATGGACCATTTGCACTGCAGAAATGTATGACATGTAACAGCATGAAGAAGCACAGGTGAAATTAGGAACCACTGAAGTGGTCTACCTTACTGGGACGCTCACATTGAGTGGAGCCACCATTTAGGTTATTTGTTCCATCTGTGAGTGTGCTGCCATAACAAGTCAAAGTATCTGAAGAAGGCCTATTGTGTGTGACTAATTCTCTCTCCAGCCTTTGAGGCAAGGCTGACCACACAGCTGATAACTAGGACCAAAATAATGGCGTTCAATTCAATAATGTTTATTAAAAACCAAATAAACAATTTATGTTGCATTATTTTATCCATTTTTTTGACACGGTTACTGATTTGTGGATTTATTTCTTTGCAGTGTGCGAGCTTGTTGTGGAGACAGCTGGTGCAGTGTAGATACCTCTGTGGTTCCAGGTCGTCCCCCTGTCACTGACATCATTCCTCATCTTCCAACAGGAGGTTTCCTTCACCGGCTTTTCCACTGCCGGCATCATCTGTCACCGCAACCACGGTGGAAGGAGAAACATAATTACAGGACAGAGGTAACCACAACTCAACATCCCCCCAAGGTTGGAACTAATAACAATGGTAGCCAGCCGCCGTGACTGTCAGACTGACATTGTTTGACAGTTACACCAAATGCCTGCAAACAATACGTCGTAAAAGCTGCCGTATTCCACCTGTTGGCCAATAGTGCCAGGAAAAAGATAATTTCTTTTAAGAGATACTAGAAGACAGGTAATACAAGTGGAAAAGATGAGCATGTGCAACAGATTTAATAACATGTAATAATGACTGGTTAAAGATCATATCTGCTACTTACTGTACTTTACTTAATGTCCTTTACAAGTTCCCATTGGCAAGTGATGTTAGCGGATCAGCATCACACACAAATGACTCACTCGTTCACCTCATTCTAGGAATTGCAGGAATATTGTCAGGTGTCTGTTTTGTGCACATGCTCATTAAACTATTGATTCTAAGCTGTCATCACACCAACATGCAGCCAAAGTGAAGATGAAAGGATGAACACACACATGCACACATTAGCAGAAAGAGAGAGAGAGGTCTGCACTGTATTTAACGGGGCTCTAACAAGCCTGTTTCATTGGCTCTCTGGTGCACTGCAGTGTTGTAAGAGTTTTCTAATTTGCCATGTTATTCAAACAGATTCCTGGCGAGGACTGTAATTAGGACCAACGCTGCACTGACAGCACCATCCTCACTAGATCACAGACACGCTCATACACCATGCACTTCACTGTCCCACACACACACACATTTATGTTATTCTCACATGTATAGTATGTTTTACTCACATTGGCCAACATCTCGATTCTTCAGAAAAGGAAAAACATAATAAACAGGAAATGAATGGCACATTTTCCGACTTTCCTCACTCAGACATTAAACTCAGTAAACTATGTATGGTACCATACCGTCCACACACCGTCATTTAAATTCACACATCACTATTCTCTCTCAAACAATCACGATCATTCTTTCTTTTTCTCTTTGACAAATCCCACTCACACGCACAGTAAGACCAGTGTTGTCACATTTATTACAATATAGAGGGCAACACGTTATATGTAGGAGAGTATGATAGTGTGGCGAGCGAGAGTCTAGTGGACATTATAAAGGGATGTGTTAGGGAAGCGTATGACCTCTTGAACAGTACATATACACAGATGTGTATACAGGTATGTGTATGCTCACACGCATTTTAACCCGTAAACATGTCGGCAAAAACAGATTAAACATACGCAAAGAAGCTAAACACACGAATGGACTTTTCTCTCGACATTTCACTTGTGAGATCATCTCAAGAGTGCCGAGCTCATTTGTATACGTTGGCTGACTTCGTGAGGTTCACTTGAGTACTGTGGGTTGCTTCAGTGACGAATGAGCTGTTAACATGGGCTGAGTGTCATGTCACTATTACATTACCACTAAAATGTGAATGTGTGTGTTGCGGGAGGCTCAGCTTGTTGATCTTGGAACCCATGGCTGGTCCTCCCACCTCTCCGCTGCAGTCAGCGCTGACACCTCACAGATCCTAACTATTGTTTTTATTCCCATGATCTTGTTTTTGCATTCCAGTCTGCCTTCAGCAGCCTGCAGGTTATGGAATAAACATGAACACACCCACACACACTAGACATCTCTCAGCCTGCACAATATAAACAAAGTGGTTTGGTATCTCTATCGACAACGTGTCTTGTCTAGGTTCTGGTAGATAAGCTTGTTTTATTGAAGAATGTTATGTCAAAGTCTAACTTGTTGTGATTCTGGACCAAATCAGTTTTTAGCTTGTGTCTGCAAATGACAGGGAGCTGAGGAACACTTCGTGCTCACACAAAGAGAAGCTGCAGGTAGCTCAGGTCACCCGACCCTAAAACACGCGACACTTAAATAAACACACCTCACATTGTGGCGCCAGGTCTTATCAGGTAACCTTTCCCCATTGTGTTGTATTTCCGTAACACCTCACCCTTGCAAAGACAAGAATATGACCTCTAAGATGATCAATAGTGGGACATTTTCTGCCCAATTTGCTGTTTGTCATGACCGGCCATGCGAGGCTAGTGAGGAAAGACCTTCAGGGAGAGCCACGGTTGCTTTTCAACAGAATATAATAAGTCTCCCAGTGAAAATGTTCAGCCCTGAGCAGACAAACAAAAGTATTACTGTTCTTTTTAAAATGCTGACAGGAAATTAGATTCTTAGAAAGGTTTGTGCTCTCTAAATTGATGCTGCTATTAATCTTGTAGCGGAGAGTAACTCTTCCACAGAGTCACTTCATCCCTCAAATGTGACTCTCTCGTTCCTGCTCCTTTCGACAACGTATTTGTAATTCATACATCTAAAAAATATTTATACTTCGAAAAAAGAATACGCAGCCTCAGCTGACCAGAACGGAATGTGTGGTGGAGTACACGACTGCTTGTATTTGCCAAGTGATGCTATCCTCATCAGATAGGACAATGAAACTGTCCTCATCAGATAGTGTATGTACTATCTTATCTGTACATACCATATGTGCTGGACTGATGTGTAATGTGAGGAAATGCACAAACATCACACACCTGCACAAACAAACAACAAGCTCTCCACATTTGGCGGTGATTGTTGTCCTGCTGTCCACCTGTAGTTCCTGTCAACTCTTTGTGCGTCAGGTTTGGGGGTTGGTGTTGTTCAATGAGATGTCTTTTTGAAGCATCCTAATCCCTGGAGAGTAGAGAGAGAGAAGACGAGGGAAGCAAGAAGATTTATCTAACAGGAACATGCAAACTAATGCCTTTCACAGACTCCTATCAGGACACAATGTGCCCTTGCAGTCCTAATGGCGGCAGCCAGTGTATCCACTGAGTAATTACGAAGTGGGGGATTTAGAAATATGCACAGCAGCAGGCTGCTGGAGCAAGTCTGAACTCGAGCATACCAAAGAGTCCATTAATCCTTTTTAATTCTATTAAGAATTGGACCACAGCTGGATAAGAGGCCAGCAGAGTTGCAGAGACTACATCTGGAATGCTTTGCAGACCCACAGCGAAGAGCTCTCACTCGACAAAAATTCATTTGCAAGGAAATTTCTTTTCCTCTTCGCAGTTGAATCCAAAACAAAGAAATTTTGGATTTGGATTTTTAGGAAGTGGTGTGTTTCACATCTCCATCTAAAGGACAGTTTCATCACTTCAAACAGGGGGAAGGAGGTTCGCAAATGGAATTTGGCGGAGCTGCACATGCCTCGATGATGTTATCAATGGGACAAAAACCCGTGATCCAGGTGTCCTTTCCACAGACACGCAGGTGAGCTACGTGCCATCCGCCACACACTTACCCGTGTGTTGATTCGGATCAGCACTCCCCAACATCCGCCCTGCTTATTGTTGCACCTGTCCAACTCCACAAAAATATCCCAATCTTATCAGGGAAGTCCTTAAAGTTCAGTATGAGGAAGAGGCTTTAGCTCCGCTTCACAGTGAAGAGTGTGGAGAGTAATGGCTTTCACCTGTTGAGATAAGAGTTCAAATAGCCCCTCGTTCTAAATGACCGCGGCGCGGGGCTACTGTTCCTACTGTGTGCACAGTCGCAGCAGTGTAAACAGTGAGGCCCTTCTGCCTGGACCTCAGTAATCTGGACGTACAGAATGGGCCTCTGCTTGTCGACCCCCATTCATTTCTATTAGGGCCAAAGGGTCAGCGGAGGAGGACGCCAGTCACAGTGTAAACGAGATGTCACGTTTGGGTGAGCTCAGCTCGGGGGGAGCAGCCCGCCGCTCGCTCGGCTCAGTCGCACACACCTGAACACGAGACAATGACAAGGAGAGCGGGAGACACGGAGAGACACACGAACCTGTCACACAAGCACGGGCATATATATATGCTGCTCAGGAATGAACCTTGTCTCCTCAGTTACAGTATTATGAAACAAAACAGGCCTGAAAAACCAGGATCACATTCCTTCCCACCCTGACACCCACGCCCATCACCCTCACTCTCCCATATCAACCGCCCCATCTGTTCTACCAACTGCTCCAATACTTTCCGCCATTACTGGACTAGTTTACCTGCTCGTCTGTCCCCTTTACCTCAGCATTATGCACAAACCCCTGACTGAAGCTCCCTCTCTCTCTCTCTCTCTCTCTCTCTCTCTCTCTCTTGCTCTCTCTCTCTCTCTCTCTCTTGCTCTCTCTCTCTCTCTCTCTCTCTCTCTCTCTCTCTCTCTCTCT
>NC_136646.1:14951152-15005075 GCF_949748355.1 Melanostigma gelatinosum
GAGCCTCCGAACAAAAAGAAAAGAGGTTAAATCACTTATCGTTGCAGTGTTTACGTTTTGTTTCAGCTCAGATGTCCTTACCTCCTCACAGAGTCTGGAATCCTGTTTGAAAAGAGAAGATAATCGCTGGATGCTGACTGACTTACAAATGGCTAAATAGTTTACTTGACCAACTCTGCTGCATGTGAGTAGCCAGAGACAACGGAGAGGAAATAATAAGAGGCCCGAGAAGTTAAAAGCATTCAACATTCATTTTATTGGTTTGGTTTTTTTGAGTACAGTGGTTATTTTTTTTTGCCTTTCTGGCATTCACAGACAAAACAAACAAATACAATAACTGGCAACACATAAAATATAGCTTTCTGATAATATCTGTGGCTCAGTCTAGTAGTTACAACAGATACAATAGTAACTCTCCGTACCTGATTGACACAAACGTAAATTACAAACACTTAATAAACATGTGAAAACTGTCCAAAACTGGAACTAATACTTTTGAAATTCTGTCTGGTTTATAAAATGACGTGGCTATTTACATTCAATTTGAATAATTATCATTAAAAAGTAGCAAAAACAAACATAGTGTATGAGTCTTACATGAACAAAAATAAACACTGATTATTCAAACGTGTGATAAAATATATAATATTGATTATAATGAGAAGGTTCCATTATGTACGTTCAAGTGCTATTAATAAAGATGCACAGGAGGGCCGCCACGTCGGCTCTCCTGTCAAGAGTGGCATAAATCAAGGTGCAGCTCAGAGATTCGGGGGGGAAAATGTCAAAGGTTACAAAATTCAGTCAAACCTAAGACGCAGTCAAAGTGGTTAGTACAGAAAGATGGCGGTGGCGAGGAAGAGAAAGTTCCTCGGTCGGACTCCTAACCATCACTACCATGGTTACACAAAAAGAAAGATAACATTGTTCTACAGCTCAAATACAGTTGTTCTTGTCTTTTCTTTGCTTACGGTCAGGTTATTGTCATAGCGACGGAGGGCAGTCTGATTATAGCAGTGGCACAACAGAAGGTCCAGATGGTGACGCTTGTTCCGTATCACTCGGTACGGAGCTCCCGTTGCATCTGAGGACCAATGGTCTCAGTCCGCAGCTGCTGGCGATGTGTTTTCCGAGGTGGACACAAGATCAACAACAAAAAGGAGGCTGGCGTTTGCTCCTCTCTCCGTCCCCAAGACCCAAGATTTACAAGTTCTGCTTTGAAAGCTTTCTCACTGCACTGACCCAAATGCCTCCATCACTGGCAACCAAAACGATCACCATTAGCAGCTTCTAAAGATCCTCTCGAAAAAATAGACTTTTTTTATTTATTTTTCTCATATATAAAAAAATATCTGTATTATTACTATGCAGTTCTGTTCACCGGACGGGTCAGTCAAATGTGCTTCTTGTATTTCACGTGTGTGAGTGTGTGTGTGAACATTAGATTAGTGTGTGAATGTGTGTGTGTGTGTGTGTCAGTATTAGATTGTACTCTTTTATCGTATCCTTCTCTTAGAATGGTTCCCGTTCTTAGAAACCTTCTCTCTGCTCCTCACTTGTGCTATCTGACTCCCTCCCTGACTCTCTGTAGTCCATCTTCTCTTGTCTTCCCTCCTCCTGGAATGATTGCGTGTGCCTGCTAACAGACAGTTTGCTGGCTGGACAGTGGACTCTCCAGGGACATGCTCGTGGGGGACAGGTCTGGACGGGCGCAGGGCTTAAACATGGAGGAGATGTAGAAGGCCTGCGGGCACAGACACAAAACATGTCAGGAAATATACACCGGCCACACACGCTGTCAATCATTCCCTGTTTATAAACCGCACCAGGGATCAGAGTGAGCAAAATGAGGGAGACAGCCTATTGTTTGAGCGAACTCAGTCAACAGAGAGCAGACAGAAACAAAATCCTGCGAAGACAGAGACAACTGTCATTGAAGACTATTTAGACAGCAGCGATTTCCCACTCACCACCCAGTATGCAGTGAGTCCTCCTTGGACGAAGCCGGTGAGGACGTCGGTGGGGTGGTGGCGGTTTTCGGAGATGCGGCTCAGGCCGGTGTAGATGGCGATCGTCACTAAGAGGAACTGTATTAGTGGGCGCAGCAGCCGAGCTCCTCGCCACGACAACCGCGCCTGCAGTAGAACTGCAAAGTAGGACAAATAATACCGTCATTATGTTGTTGCTGACTTTATAATTACTGCAGAATGCAAGCATGTGTGGGTGCTTGTGTGCTAATGCATAAACCGATAGATTACGCCGAACAATTAAAGATCTGTAAACGCAGACAGAGACCTTTAAGTCAAACATGGACATCCACTCAGTCTACTACCCAGAGGGGAAAGAGAAGCTTGGCGCGAGTCCATTAACACTATCTCAACCGCATTTCCTCCTTTTGTTCATCCTCATCTCCTGCCTCAGCGACGCTCTATAGAATGGATGTTTGTGTCTGAAAAAATGGGGTCAGGGGGCGAGCTCGATGCAGATGCAGAGCTCGCTTTACGAGGAGGCTGGAGGTCTGTCTGGACCCGTCAACCACTGAGGAGCACGTGGCCTACATTCCTGCGGTGAGGCCGACTGTAACCGGGTCCTTCTCACTCTCTCTCCTATCACAAATGAGAGCAGGTGTCACCGTCCCTGCCTTAAACACTATAGCAGCTGGCCACGTTCCAGGTGGCATGTAGATACAGGTTTGACACAATCTCTCCAGGTTGTCTCCAGTCTAGCTAGCTGTGTGTTTGTGCCTGCAGTGTGTGTGTGTGTGTGTGGAGAAACAACGGAGTGAGATGTGGAGAGGAACAGGAGGAACAGGGCTAACGAACACCGAGGCCCTCGTTTTTTCTCACACCACTTCAGTACCCTTTTATTCCTCTTATTCAGTCTCCCCTTACTCATCCTTGTTTGTCTCTTTCTGGTTGGAGAGGAGCTGCTTTTCATTTGGACTTCTATAGTACACAAATGCAAATAGGAGAGGCAGTGATTTTAATTTCATATTTCAACTATAATTCAACTATAATTTCAGGGCTAATGAGGGGGACTACATGAGGAATGTGGACATGTCATGGTTAATAATGTGCTTTTGTCTCCATCTAACTGTCGTTTCTCTCCCACAGTGCGCCCATGACGACTGGGCAGTGCAGTGTGAGTGAAAGATGAAGAGATGGAGGGGGGAGGGGGGAGGGTGGGGGGGGGTTTAGAGGGTGTATCTTACTGAAAGAAGCCTGTCGATCTCTCAGCAGGCATATTCAGCCTTCTACCCCCCTCCTCTAAATGAGACCCACAACAAGGCATCCTCTGTCTGCACAGCCTCTTCATCTATTCATGTTCCCTGTGGAAAAACATTCTCCCTCATTCTCTAACCCCCCCCCCCCCCCCTCTCTCTCTCTCTCTCCTCCTCTCTGTCTCTCCAGCTCTTTCAGCTTGGAGCAGGATGCCTTTGGAGAATTGCTGCTCTCAAAGATCTCCTCCCTCACAATCAGGAAGTGTGAATATATTTATCAGCACATGTTTGTGCATGTTTAATTATCTTATCTAGTTAATAGTTGCACACATTTTTCCTGGCCTCTATATGGATAGGATAGGTGTCTCTCGTGAGTGAAATGAAACTGACAGTTGTAATATTCCCTCAACATTGTGAACACAATACCAAATACTGTAAATACACAACACGAGCTCAGGTGAACGTGAAGCTCACATTCCAGATGTGTATTGTGTGTGTGTGTGTGTGTGTGTGTGTGTGTGTGTGTGTGTGTGTGTGTGTGGTGTGTATTTAAAAGACAATGTGACTTACTGCCAAGTAGAGCATGGTGTACATTGCAAAGGAAGCATGGCCGGAAAAGAAAGACTTCCTGAAAGAGAAAGATCAATAACTGTTACACATTAACTGCATGACTCGAGCAAATGTATATCCCCTCCCTTAGTCAACACACCAAATCAGTCCAGAGCATAAACATGCGCACACGCACACACACACCTTGCTTCCTCCACCATCTTCACATTAGGCTGCGGGCAGGTGACCCTGGGCACGTAGGTGCCCGTAGTGCAGTTGATGGACGCATAAGTGATGTCACAGACATAGAGGAAGTTGGGTCGCAGGCGCCCCACACTTAGCTTGGCCATATTGGTGAGGGACTGACCCACACAGCAACCAAACAGGAAGCTTCCCAGCTCCTTGTAGAGACACGACACGTAGCAGTTTCGGACAAAGGCCCGCGAGTGAGCACCTCGATAACGCACCCGGTAGCATTCGCCCAGAGCGATCTGAGGAGGAAGGAAGACAAGAGAATCTGATTAACATAAGTCAAACAGCCGAGCTGTACCAATGCTGGAACAGTATTTGTGTTTTAGACTTATGGCAAACACATGCTCCATTACACAATACATTGATGACAACTTGAACTCACTGCGTCAATACTTAACGGCTGTCACTGTCTTACCGTTAGCCCAGTGATGGCTATACCAGCAGCGATGAGCAGGACGTCAGGGATGGCCTCGCTCGGGTCGGCGGGATAGGTGATGCTGGGGTCTCCGCAGAAGAAGCCTCGCTCGTACGGAGTCACTGCCTTCAACTCGCATGCAAAGAATGGGATGGAGGCTGATGAGATGTTGGGAGAGAAAGGAAAAACAAAAGATGGCTTGATGAATGTCTGTGAGCATGTGGTCTGTGCAGCAATGATCACGGAGATAGCTGGTGCAGTCGGCCAACATGAAGGTGGCCTCAAAGGAGCATCGGGGGAGCAGCTTGAAAGAACATCAGTCATCTGGTGACATGATTTCCAGATTCCCAGGGGTTGAAGCGTTCCTCAAATAGCTGCTTCCATCAGAGGGGCAGGGAGAAGGAGAGAAGACAGAGACAGGGAGACAGACAGACGAGGAGATGGGCATGACAGTGGAGAATTAAGACGAGGAAGGAGGAAGAAGATAAGAGGGAAATTTCAGTGTGCCAAAAGAGGACAATAAACCCACTGTAGGAACAGTTCGGTATTCTTTTCTTTGTAACAATGACGGTTTGTTTCTTTGACCTTTGAGTTCAATCCGTTTAATATTACATCAACAATTGTCCCACAAATGTGTTGGCTACGTTTCCTGGCTGGTCACCAATTAAAAGAACTCTGTTTCAGGTGAAAGTGGGTCAAGGTCTGACACGCTGAAGCAAACAAAGCTCACAGCCTGATGGGGAAAGTCCACTGAGTAACAGTTGTGCAAAACTGGAAACCGAGAAACCGCGTGTTTGTATCCCCAGAAGCGGGAGAGCACGTAGAGCGTCGCAGCTTTTATTCCGCGTTACGATCGCCCTGTAACAGCCTGCTCAGTCGCTCCGTGCCATTTCTATCCCATGTCCCCTCGTCACCCCATGGAATGCAGAGAGAACATGGGACTAATCATTAACCTCTGTGCCTCTTCCTGTCATCCCAGGCCCAAAACACACTGCTCCTGCCAGGGAATCTCTCCGACTACGTGACTGAGTAGTGCACTGGATACGCACTCAAAAGTCAAGCAGAAGGAACAGCACACACAAACACACACTCAAACACAACGAATGGCACGCAAACGAATCTTGAATCGCAGTAAATCAACAATTATTGACTCGCAAAAAACAGGGCATGAACATCTAACATACTAAAGGTAACGCAGCCTTTGTTTTAGTTTTATTAATGAACTCGCTTGCTATCACAACCACACAGTCAGCCTCACAGAACTAATAAAGGGTTAGCAAGCAAATAATCTATAGGTTCGAGGCTAAAAGACACGAGGAGGCAACTCTTATCAGCTGTGTGCTTATTAAGAATGTTATTCTGCAGTCAAAAGTATGTTCGTGACCTCCGTAGTCAAAGTCAAGCTGCCCTAGCAGCAGAAAGACAAAACGCTGATAGAAGCCAGCTCACGTACATATAACTCAAGAGGGGCCTCAATAAAAAAGCGAGTTTATTGAGGACATCATCTCATGCAAGCCATTAAAAATAAACCTGCTATTCATTTTGTCGTCCTAGATTGTAAGAATCTTACAATGTTGCATTTTGTGGACACAGTGTTGCCACCATAGTTAGTGGTGTTCGTTATATACAAAAAGATGTCCTTAATGTACACTGCATATCTGTTTGTATCTGTTTGGGGAAGTTCATTTGGAAAAATGAATGTCCTGAATGAGTGTTTCCTGGTCTCTTATCCTCTTATCCGTGTGTATCATACCTTGGTGGAGACCTGCAGAGATGTCATCTGGTTCATCGCTGGTTCAAGTGGATTTGTTTTGTTCCATTCGGGTTGAAAATAACACACATTACATTTCAAATATGTTGCCACTGAAAAAGAGAAGTGAGGACCAGAGCAGCAGAAGGTGAGAACGCTCTGTGAAAGCCTGATGCACAAAGAAGAAAGGAAACAGGTGACATCTCCTCATACGGAGAGAAAGAACTGTGAGTGAGCTGATGAGGAAAGCAGGGTTTTTTCAGGGTTTGTTGTGCCAACAAGTGGACAATGCAGCTATTAATTCAGGGCTGACATGCTGCCTTTTCTCATGAAGTTTGTTTTTGGATCATATTTGTGGGCGTTGTCGCTGTGCTCAAACGTTCCACTTACAGCATTTGACATTTATTCTGCCAATAATGAACCGCTTTGGTTGTAAGAAGGTGAATTTCGTGGGCGAATACCGCTTTCCATACCTCCCATTAACAGGCTCTCTCTGTGTCCTCATCCAATTCCTCAATATGGACAGTCCTCTCTCAATAATCAATGTTGTGCTGCACCGACAGCGATGTAATGGACGGATTCTCCATTAAGGGCCAAACACGCTGCGGTTACAGGAGGAACATGGACTTTTTAAGGGATCATTTTCAACACATACGGAGGTCTAATGAGATCCATGAAGTGCTGTGCCAGATAGTGCTGATGGCTTGTGCTGTTTTCCCATTATTGCATGAAGTCCACGGACAGACTCGGAGCTAATGGCCGTGAACCGAAGATCACTCCGCTGTGGCGAAGATGTTTGCAAAGCTTCTCAATAAAATAAATCCACTCAACCTGAGCGGTGTCACAAATCCTCAGTGCTGTACAGTAAATAAAACACAAAGCGACGATGATAGAAACCACATGTAAGAAATACTCAGTATCTGCACAATCCTGTACAAATGACAAGCTCCTGTGTCGCAGTCAACCGCATCTGCTTGACAAGTACACGAAAACAGTTTTCACAACAAGACGTGAAAACACTCCCAGAGGCCCTCACATCATCTGCCAGGCAGCTGTGAGCAAACCTTAGCACCTGGTCAAGACACGCTCAAAAGAGAGCCAGGCCAGGGAAGGCCTGCGAGGGGACCCAAAAGGAGGCGGAGGAGTGGGTCGGCTCACACAGCCGGGCCAAAATGTGCTGCTCGCTGGGCCTGACACTCAACGCAGGAATGCTTTCAAATAGTCAAAAGGGACAGAAAGAAAGAAGGGGGAAAGACGAGAAAGAGGGAGGGAGGGAGGGAGGGAGGAGAAGAGGAGGAATGAGAGCCGAGGGGATATGTGCCTCACTCTGAGAAACTCTTCTGGTTCTAATTTACACATCTATGACCACAGCCCAGAATGAGCTCACTGTGAGAGGAGAACAACAACAAAAGCAAAGAAGTGGAAGAAAAAGAAACCTACGGAGAAAGTGATTGAAGACGATTATTCATCATGTTGCTTAACAATACAGTGTCAATCTGAAGACTAGGCTAACGTGCATGGCCAGGAGGCTCGGAAAATTGACAAATGGGGGTGAGGGCGGTAATAGTGGGAGTGAGAGAAAACTGGAGAGATGGAGCCAAGAGCGATGCGGCAGGGCTTTCTCTACAGAGAACAGCAGACGGAGGCGATTAGCGGTGGTTCTGGAATGCGAGAGGGTCAGAGATCTGGGCTCTGCTGGGACCCGCTCTGTAAACACGACCCCACGTCAACCAGCAGAATATCCACAACACACACACATGAGAACCACACTGGGATGCGAACAAACCAAAATCCACCGCCACACAGACTAACAGACAACCAAACAAACCAACCAAAAAACCCACCAGCACCGAGAAGAACAAACGAATCAACCGAGCACGAACCGAACGATCCTAAATGCATTGAGACAAACAGGCTCATTATCACGGACCGAAATGAGTTGGGGATGCTGCTGCTGGCAGACAAGCAGCCTGTGCATCCTCATCGATTAGCATGACAGCCTGAAGCCATATCGAAGCCACAGTAATGATCGCTCGCTTCATCGCCTCCAATACTGTTTGACTGTGCGGGCCTCGTTCTCTTTGCCCTTTGATAGAACGGGAGGACAATTAGTGAGTAACCTGTCAACGCAAGGTCCATTTGGCCTGCAGCTTTAGGACCAGGCTGAGCCTGGGCTGCAGCCCAGCTTGCTGTACAGACCCCTTCAGGGGTGGTCCACCCTCGCTGGGCCCCTCAGCAGCTTGCATGTGCCAATGTTTCCCAGCAAAATTTTTAGCTGCTTGTTTACCCACAAGTCAACCTTGCAAAAAATAAAATAGTAAGCTGGTGAACTGAACCCTGAAGTGTCGTAATGGGACTTGTTTTGCGAGCATGATAATCCCTGCTCACTGCATTAGAAGAAGCAGCGTGGCGGCCTTCCTAACATGCTCATAAATAGCAGTCTCCAGTTGGGCCGGGTGGGCTCGTACAATTATTTGTGCAATAATGACTTAAACTGCACAAAGCTGTCTCCACATGAGCCAGCCTTGATCTGTTCTTTCATCTCATCAGTTTGAGTCAGGCACTTTCAGGGCAAAGCTGCGTCTTCTAAGTTTCACCTGACATACAAAAAGAAAAGTCTTTTGTTTGAAGAGGCAGTCCGATTAGAGACTTTATGCTCCATCACGCAGGCTCGAGCACACAAAAGAACAAAGGAAGACAAACACACACACGCACAGACTGTGACTATGATTGGCAGCCACAAACCTAATTAAAGTGTTGTGCGTGTATCACAGGAGGTGGTTCTTGCTGTTCATCCGTGGTGGCCAATCCAGGTAGCAGAGGTGGAATAAGGGTGAGTGCCATTATGAATCCCACTGCATTTCTTGGCAAGACCCGCCGCCCTGTGTAGCTGGTGGAGGCAGAGGCGATTGGTTGAGGTTAGGCATTGATCTTGAGTGGTTAGGGTCAGGATAGCCCATTGGACAGGGCATCAGACCCGCAGGTTACCGAAAGCTCGGTAAACACGGCCAATCCTAGAGCCGGAATGCTTCACAGGGCCTGTCTTACGAAGAAAAGCAGTAGGATTCATAATAACGCCCCCCCCCCCCCCTGCACACACACACACATTCCCTCTTTCCATAATTAGCTGGATGGTTCTGAGGGACTCATCTGTTTTGTCTGCCCTGATGGCAGCACAAAGATCAGCGAAGTAATCGGGGAAGAACAAAGAGGGACTAAGGAGCCACGTCAGTCTTGTATGTCTGTTAACCATCTGCTGTCACCAGCATCTCCTGCTGCTGGACTCCGTACAGCCTCTTTGAGTAGATACCCACTGCTCCATTCATCATGGCACATTTGATGTGCAAAGTAAAAAAGAAGAAATGTGTGTGAACTCAAATAAATGTTTCTTCCAACTGCCTTCGTGTTGCTTCACCTTCCACCAGGAGAGCTCTAGCGTGGCCCTCTCTCTGTTACTGTTACAGCTGGCGAGTGGAGACATGCTTCGCACAGCTGCTTCTGTTCTCTCCACACTTCACTGACCCGCTTCCTGGAGCCCGGCTCTGGAGTTCAGGGCAAGAGTGGTGAGGTCTGAAGTGGGCTGTCTGTCTGCCTGTCTGAATCAGCAGGAACATAAAGGACCCGCCACTCTGGTATGTACCTGGGACGCTTTAAAGGAGCTCTCTGGTGGGTTGGAGAGAGACGAGGGGCTGGCAGTCTGCAATGTGAGAACGACACAGGGTTGTGGTCGAGACTGCAGGGGAGGTATTTGGCACGACGCAGCCTGATTGTGGTCGCTCTGTATGGATGGCAAGAGTCAAGGGCTGTTTTGTCAGCGTGTTTTGGTTTGGGGGGGGGGGGGACATGCAGCTGGAACAACTTCAGAGGGAAGCTTGAGAGAATAAAGGAAGGGAAGGCTCCAGCAGGTGAAATGTGACACAATGATAAAATGGTGCTGATGATGGGTAACAATGCCGTGGCGCCAAGGGGGGGGGGGGGGGGGGGGCTGTCTCATTATAGGGGGTACAGACAGAAGAGGACGAGTCATTAGTTCTGACAGGCTGAAAGACGAAGCAACAGGCTGAGATTCAGCTCGATACTTCGATTGGAAGCCTCTGCAAAAAAAAAGAAAATCCATTCTAGCTCATGAGCAGTGAGGATAAGAGCACTGTACACATCTTTCTTCACTCATTACGGCTAATACCTATGGACCACCACGAGCACTTACGGAACCGTCGTCGAGGAGAAGATCGCAGCTGCCTCGTTAAAAGCGCATTTGAAGCTATTTGCTGTCTGAACCGTCGATCCTTCTTAGAGCTATACTTCCTCACTATAGCACGTAAACAGACAGCTGCGGAAAAGGTCCCTCAGCCGCCCCTGGGTCTGACCTCTGACCCCTACTGTAGATCTCCAACCCCTTCTAACCCCTCACTCTACTCTCCCACCCCGGGGCTGTTCACTCATTCGGGCTCTTACTTGCCCCCCTACAGCCTTCAGGCACCTGAGACATTTCTCAGGCCTGAGCTGGCTCTCTGGTGAGCTAATGGGCGAGAGGTGGACGTATTGACAGCAGAGTACGTATGTGCCCATACAGTCTGTCTCAGGATGTGCAGGGTGCAGCTAATGGATTCCTGAACCTCTGCAGTGCTGTCAAATGGGGAAGAGATGCACTTGTACACTAACGAGAGAGAGGTGGAGAGAGAGAGAAATCACTTTTTCCACTGACTAATGACTTGACTGAGCCATTTTTAATGGCTCTCCATCTGTCCGTCGCAGAGTGACGCCAGTGTGTTCCATAACTTCAGAGCGCGTTTGATCAGGGCCTAAAACGCTCAGCAAAACAGGACCGGCAAATTTGTCAACAAACAGCGCGCACATGGCAGCTGTAGTAGGGTGTCCGCGTAAGCATCCGCCATGACGCATACACACAAATGCCAACGAACCCGCGCTTTCACTCATAACCACGCACACACGCATGAACACACACACAGGAGACAATTACATGTTCCTGGCCCTACACACACACCGACGTGTTGTGACGCGTTGGCCTCTCGCTGTTTCGCTCACTTGGCAGCTTTCTCTGCCAAAAGAACAGAGGCAGGCGTCATAAAACCGCCGCCCGCCCAAAACACACACACATGCAGACGCAAAAACACACACACCTCGCTGCATTGCTGGAACACCTTCAGTCTCAAAATAGTTTGTCTGAAGAAAATAGGAGAGCGGGAGACGCAGGCAAAAAGGAAAATGAAAAAAAGAGATAAGCTGAAAGGAGGGAGTGTTTTCCGAGTCCTGATCACTTAGGTAGATACGTCCTTCCCTTGCTGGCATGCTGCTTCACGTCTTGAACAAAAACACACACTTAACAACGATGAACTGATTCCAGTTTTCACTTTCTATCTGATCCAAAAGCTAGTTCTGTTTTTACTACTGAATTTAATCATTTTCTTCTTTTAAACAGTTTATCAACAGTGTATTATTCTAACATCTTGCGCATATCAAGTGTGAAATACTTTCACAATTAACCTCCAAAAGCAGGTCATGCCTAGCGGCAACCATCATGTCTTAGCCACTAAGCTGCGCAAGCTAACGGTGGGTTTTCAGGTGCCACTTCCCATCATTTACCAATTACCGGTACTCTTAACAGAGGCAATAATAACTGGCTTTATTGGGGGGTGATGACAGAGCAGGGGCCACCTGTGCAGGAGGGAAACAGCAGTGCATGCTGGGAGGCCTGTCCCTGCATGCTTTCCAGATATGACAAACACCCGACACCTCCTGACCTCTGGGTGGCTGGACGCTAGAGCTCAGGTCCAGCCACGGGGCGCGGATTCTGTCAGGTCTGTCAAACCCCGGTCCGTCCCACCAGGAATGTTTGCACACACTTAGGACACGCGAGCAAACACTTGCACTCTGCAGCTTGCGTGGAAGATTCTGACACCGAGCTGAACCGGAGCGATCCATCTCGGTGCAGCATCCGTCATGTGCGTGTCAGAGCAGCGCCATAAACAAACGCCGGAGAACAACAATGCCAGACAAGCCCCGGTGTTGAGTAAGAGTGCGATCGGGTAACCTGAGTCGAAGCCTCAGTTAGCGTCCTCGATATCCCAGCATTCCACAGCAGACGCGTTCGAGTGTATTCACAATGCCGCGCTGTATTAACTTTATGCCGCCTCTTTAAATTGCGAAGTAAATACTGGAACACGCGGAGAGGCTGTGAAAACCTCAGATCACTGTGGAATCCCTCTTCAGCTGATAACATAATGAGCAGGCTTCAGGGGGAAATTCCACAGTTACAGTAGTGAATGAGCCCCTTTAACAGGAGGAATAATGCCGGCGGGTCAACTGTCTGAGGGGAATCTGATGATGGCATTTTTAAGGGAAAAGTGGGTTAGTCAGAGATAAGCGGGTTCAGCTAAATAAAGGGCTCAATTCATCTCCTCTGAGTGATGGCATTCACTGCCGAATGCCCACAGATGAGTCAAGGTCAGGCTTCAACAGATAACCGAGACGGTGGCTAACAGAGCAGAGACGGGCAGGATGCAGCCAGACGTCTGTAAGTCATCTCATCTATCATTAGATCTCCCAGTAACAACAACGGGCCTGTTAATGCATTGTACTCAGTGGCGGCTGGTCAATAGAGGGCCATGGGGCATGGCCCCACCATGAGCCACACAAAAAAATAATAATTATAATAATCATAAATTATACAAATTGTCAATATTTGTGTTTTTGAACTGTGGAATGTACCCAGTAATGTGTGTAAAATATGATATCTGCGCAAAATATATGCTTTTCCTGCTCGTGCTCTCTGTCTGTGTGCACGACACTCTGAGAACGCGCAGCTTGGGGGGCCTGATCGTTTTGGCCCAAAAGAGGCGGGTCTATGAAGCAGTTTAGCCAATTGCTGATTCAAGGTATAAATGAGTGACATACAATTTAGCCAATCAGCGCCCTCAAATAGATTCAGTTTGGGGCCAGAACGATCAGGCCCCCCTCGCTGCGCGTTCTCGTCAGGAGAAGTCTCTACAGGCGCCCGCGCCAGCGCGAGCACTCCTCCTCCAAGACCTGTTTGAGAGGAGAACTTTGGCGGAGATTCTGCAGCCAAAGAGCTGATATCAGATCAGCCTGACCTCACAATCACACAGCAGACTCGCGGGAAAGGGAAGCAGTACAGCAAAGCTTCTGTACCACCTGTCTAGCTGGATGACGTCATGCTAATCATTTATTTAGCTTTTTAAAACAACGGGGACGGATCCAGCACGGACAGTTACGGGAGTGAGGGATGAGGAGGTAAGGAAACATGAGAACATCATAATTCTGAGATAGAAAGTCAAACTTATGAGATAGAAAGTCAAAAAGATGAGATTGAAAGTCAAATTATGAGATACTTAAACAGTTAGAAGCAGCTCTTTGGCTGGTTACTGTACATTTAACATGGAAATGTATTGTGAGCACATTGAAGACTACTTTAAACTGTGAATGCAGAGAGTTATTTAACAATATGTTACGAGTAGTGACATTTACAACCGGCCCTTTGCGGGCGACCATGATGCTGATGTGGCCCGGAGTGAAAATGAGTTTGAGACCCCTGCTCTAAATCCTCTCAGCTGCGAGCAGCTGCAGGCTCGGTGACTCAGTGGCAGTGTTGTAATCTAGTCAGAGGGGGGATAAGAGGAGTCCGGGGCCACGCAGTTGTTTTGGGAGGAAAGCAAGTATAGCGTGCTAGGCGTGCGTCTCGGGAGGAGAACTGAGAGGGACCATTTCCTCTGCGGTGCTGACTGATGCCGGGCCGCTCTAGCCACTTCCTAAACACAGAACAGAGCTGCTGAGAAGAGTGCTGAGTGAACAGCAATAATAGCATACCTGCAGGGGTTAAAAACAACGCGCCAATGAAATGGACGTTGTTGTTTGTCGTTTTGGCTGCTGCCATGCTTCCTATGCTATAACTGCCAACGAGGCTGAGACCTGTCAGTCTGCCTGGACAGGTTCCGCCTCTCTCGTATTTACACCGAATAACCACTCACACGACAAACACTGGTGATCCCTTCCCCATCAGAGTCATGTGAGATGACGGCATGAAACTGATGAAATGATACAACCTCAGCAAACATCGCAGGCCAGTAGAGCAGGTAGCACCTCGGGCAGGCTTTCCCCCACTAGACCCCACGGAGGAGGAAAGTCACGCTTTTAACTTTGAGTCCTGAAGGAGTCCAGTACAATTATGAGGTTCTGGTTTTCTCATTTAGTCAGAAATGTATTTAAGAGAGAAATGTTGTTCCTGTTCCTCCAAAACATTGTTCTGTTACAGATGAAATGATCTCATAATAAGATGCAATGCTGTAGTTTGAACTTCTGAACTCAGTTCTGCCAAGCACAACATGAACAAACTACTGTGCATCAATAATATGCCGCCTGCATGTTCGTGACATTTAACTTCCACTTTATGAACGTGTGAATGCGGTGCTGTGAAGTATTCTTGTCTGCCCACATTTACGAGACTAAAGACTAAAGAGAGTAAATTCAACCTCGCTGTGACAGTAATGCAGATTAACTATGAGGGCACAATGAGGGAATGTGTAATAGCGATCATATCAAGTCTCAACCCATACTGTGGTAATCCAAACTATACACAATGGATATTATGCTGCTCTATATTGATTCAAACCTCCATACAATTTGACCAAATCTTATCACATAGAGGCCTCTGAGTCCATGTGACCGAATTTGGTGATTACGATCGATTTGAAAATTATTGCTCATCTATATATTGTTTAAAGTGAAAATAGTAAACATTTGCAAGCTTGTTTTCCTCCATTTTATGTTAAAAAACCTTTGGGGTTTAAGACTTCTGATTGTACAGAATATGAAAAAAATAGTCAAATTGTGATGGAAAATAGTCTTTAGTTTCACCATTTAGACAGTTAATGTAAAAACAAACAAACATGTCATTGATTACATCATGAAGAAAAACTAGCTTTTCAAATCCTCTGTCAAGTAGATTGCAGAGAACCACTCCTTTATTATGGTTATGCCAGTCGCCTCTGATCTGATGTCCACATGTTGTTAGTGAAGTTTCTAAATCTCCTGGTGAAAGCTAGTGGTTCATGTTATTGAACTATGAGCCTGTAAAACCTTCATCATGTGCGGCTGCATTCAGGCCTGATGGTGCAGTGAGAGAGGCCAACGAGCTCAGTGGACATGAGGCAATTCTGGGCACGGGAACACAAAAGCATGTTTTTTATCCCAATTCCCACGTCCTTCTGCCGGGAACCTTGGGAGTTACCATGAGAATAGATGAATTCCCGGGAAAACTCTGCTCCTGCCAGCTGAGACCCCCCCCCCCCCCCCCCCCCCCTCTGAGCTGAAACTTTTCAGCCCGTTTAAACAGTTTCCATTTTTCTTGTGGAAAAAAAGTCGTTAACTTGTATAAATCCCCATGCGATGCGTTTCCCCTCCCGGAACCCAACTGAGTTTAACCTCCAAAGACTTGATGTGATCGCGTGTTGACACACACACGCGCGTGCAATCAACAGACCAACATGACAGAAGTGTGTGTGTGTGTGTGTGTGTGTGTGTGTGTGTGTGTGTGTGTGTGTGTGTGTGTGTGTGTGTGTGTGTGTGTGGGTCCTTTTCAAACATGCTTATTGTAGGCTACATGCAAAACTTCAAAATGGCAAGTGATGAAGTGGTCTTCAGTGCATTCGCCCCGTAATAACACCAACAACTGTAGATTATAACTATATTATAATGATATAAAAGACGTGAATGCACATGTTCTTACCGACAATAAGGCATAATAGATCCAAACCGACAAGCATCTTGCTCTTGGTGCAAAACGAGCTCTCCTCCTCGGACCCGGAGGGGAAGCGCTTCCCACCGCCGTTCTCCATTCCGTCCCCGGCCCCTCCACCGTCCGCTAACCGCAGCTGGAGCTCCGCGTCCCGGGGCAGCGTGTCGCTGTGTGTACCGGTGGAGTTCAACTTCTGCATGTCTTTAGCTCCAAAAAAAGTTAATGACAACTTGTTTCAGCAACAAATAAAGTTACTGCGATGTCTTGTCGCGTGATGGTGATTCCCAAAACGTTTCAGTCCGCCCGTCTTCGGGGCAACAAATCCATGTCAACGACAGTTTGACAGCAGCAGACCGACCGACCGACCGACCGACCGCAAGTTGCAGAGAGGGGGGGGGGGGGGTGGACAACAGACGGAGGCTAATTGGAAATAAAAGGCAACAGCAGCATCCGCGTGAACTTCAACTCAGTTCCACAAACTTGTTCTGAGTGGGAGCGTGCTGAAACCTACTCCCACACTGTCCCGACCAGACCTGCAGTCACGTCAATGTCAAACAAACATGAATGAAAAAACACTTGGTTCAAACTTTCAAAATAAAGTGCTCTCTTGTTGAACGTTAGCCTCGCCGTGCGTCGAGTGGAGTTGGAACATTACTTTTAGTTTGAAACATTTCGTATCATTTCCGGTATTGTTCAGTGTGACTTGACTGTTTATCGGTTAAAAAAAAAGAAGAAAAGAAAAGCGATCAGAATCAATGTGGAGCTCACAGCAACATGTTCGATCCCGTTGACCTGACAGCTGCGTGACGGTGGTTCCGATGTGCCCCTATCATATCGATATCTAATGTTATTAATGAATGTGGTGGTGGTGACATTGTGGTTCAGCTCCATAGAAAAAGTCATGAAATCAAATCGATTGCACCATCTTTGCCCTCACGCTCATGCAAGACTGCCTGGCAATTAGAATTAGAATTTTCCATAATATTGACTGTTGCTGTTTGACTGTCTGCCAATACACTAGATACATAGCTACCGGCTTCTAGGCAGACAAGTGCACACTCTGAACACAGACTCTCCATCGGGAAGCTTATTTTAAATTCATGAAACTTTATGAAATGCCACAAATTAAATTTCTTAAATCAACCAGTCAGCTGAATATGCCATTTCATTCCTCGGTGATTTACTTCTGGTTGTATTTGGAAGATCAGATCACAGATATCCAGCTTTAAACCAACTTAAGTCCTGGTTGTTATTGGCAGCCTAATGCCTTGCTCACTGTTTCCTGCCACCTGGAAGCACAGCTGCAACTTCTCAAAGGTTTCTCAGTATTTTGAAACTCTGGCTGTTTATTGTTTGCCACACTTAAGTTAGTGCTGCAACTAACAACTCTTTTCATTTTGGTTTATAACATGCATGGCAGAAGACAAGAAAAAGCAACAACATGTATCAGTTTCTGAGGTACATTTGACGGATTAATGTTTCTGCCATTATGAGGATAATTGGGCCATTATGAATGCCTAGACATTTTAAAAGGGCATTTGATATTGGAGAGGCAAAAAATATATATTATTAAATGGCAATCTGAGAATTAAAAATGAATCAAACATTTCAATTATAAAGTTTAAATTCAATCTGGCAAATGTGAAAGTGAAAAACATTGTATTGAAGGAACTGAAAACTGAAAATGACCTGTAGAAAATACAGAATATCATTAGTTTTCTCTTTAAATCTTTTTTCACATCTGCTTCTTTTGTTTTTATCTCATGAGCCGTATGTGAAATCGAAGGTGCAGCTATGAGGCACAAACCTTGAAGCCACGAATGTTCAGAGTCTGTCAGTCTCACAATCTTGGATTTACAGTTACTGCAACACATCTACAGTGTAGGCTCACCCTTGATCACTTGTGTTTTTCCAAAATCCATTCCTCCAGTGCAAAACTTAGACTGTGATTGATAATGTGCAAGCAAAAAAGTACAACGCGTGTCAACATTTCAATTAATAATGGTCATCTTCAAATTTCTGTTGTCCTTTTTATTTTTTTGAGTGTGCAGCTGATTAAATGTGTATGGATATCTTTAAAAACCCAAGAACAAGAAAGTGACAGATGGAAAAGGAGGAAGGGAAGTGAAAAAGGCCACTTTGATATAATGCATGTCATTTTCCATTTTTAATTCTGCCATGTTTATTCCATTCTTCAGTGCAGCTTTTAGACACACGACAGACACATTTACACTAATGTCATTTCTAACTGTGACATATGGGATGACAGAGTGGTGGTTGATTTTGCATGTACTTTTATGCACCAGACCAACATGACAGAAGTGTATGTGTGTGTGTGTGTGTGTGTGTACCAGCTGTATTTCTACCTGTGGTCTTTGGTCTTTTGGGGAAACTCTCACTACGTAGTAAAACCAGACAGTAAAACACCAGTTTCACATGTGTTTTAGCATCATACAGTGTTACATTTTTACATTTACTGTTAGGTAAAAAGTGATAAAGCATAATTGGTTTTAATTCTGTTTGTCTGGTTGGTGCAGTTTTGATTTACATCCACTAGATGGCGGTAAATTATCATTTAGTGGCCAGAATGTCAGAGGAAGTAAACATACTGTAAGGACTGGGTGTAAAATGGCTGGAGTCACATTGATTCCTCGCTCTACTGATCTGATGTCACTTTACGATGTGTATTAAAGGACAAACAGTGTAGTAATGTGTTGAATATCTCTACCATGACTTTTGTTTATTGCAGTCACTGTCGGTCTATGACGATCTACATGTTGGTGTCATCGCCCTCATTCGATTCTGATCTGATTTTCCATCCTACTTTGTCATTAAGTGTCACTGTTTCCATAATTAACCTATCCATCCTCACCCACTCCAATCAACGTATGTATGAAAATTTCATTTTTTAATGAGTAATTTCTCCACATTTCCTCTGTGCCTATCAATGAAACTTGATGATTCATTCAGGGATATGCCATTTGGTCTAGCTCTTGTCCCGAAACTATTTCATCACCCGAAAAAGCAGTAGTTATGCAACAAACATTGCTGAAACAATCTTATTTCCCCCTCGCCATTTACATCCTGTTTCTCATCACAGGCCAAAAAAATGTTTCAAATGTGCACCTGACTCTCAATAATGCACCTGCTCTACAGCTTTTCCTGTCCGATTCTAATTATGTGTTCTGTCTGCTATTATTTAACTCAAATACAATCCTACTATTCCACAGTGCACATGAAGGCCTCCAGCCACTGTGGGCAAGTCTGAGCATGATTTTGTTATTGGGCTACTTGAACGTAAAGGTACACTACGTGCCACTTGTGTCAGAATCTTGTTTTCAGTTTGATGACACATACCTGAACTGAAGCCCATCCTGTTTTTCTGCCGCAAAACTTTCCCCAAGCAAAGTGCAAACAGAGAAAGTAAAACCATGTTTACTGACCTCAACCACAAGTCAGGGGCAGGTGGGAATTTTCAAGAAGTGCAAATAGTAAATAACATATCATGACATTTTGTTACTTCCACTATGAATTTGCTTGGACAGTTAAAGGAGCTTTTACACAATAAGTCATTTTTTCTGTACTTTGTATATCTACAGTTCTCGATCTTATCAGCCTTTCACCCAAAGATTTTAAAGGAAAATAATTGTTCAAAATTCCTGTTTGAAAGCTTCAATAATCAAAGGTGAATGAACACATTTAATTCTTGTTTTATTGTTCGAATAAACCTTAATCACATACATGTACATTCTCCTGCTCCAGAGTAGTTTTAAGTATGTCAAACATTATTATCTACCATGTTTAATAAACACGTAGAGGAAAAAAAGGGGAAATAGGTAGCAAAAAACAGCAAGGGCATGAGTTTCAATGTTGGCAAAAAACGTACGTAAAGGGTGATGCACACACACTTTCACCACGCAAAACAATCTTGATTAAGGCTCATCACAAATAAGGAACTGAATGATTCATTCTGGAATGAATTTATGTCAAAGTTCTTCACTCCTTCCTTCTCCTCCTGGTTGTGAGTTGTGTTCCCCTGTCAGTGTGAATTGTGGTGAGTAGGAGGAAAGGGCCAGCCCCAAGTTGTAGAACCATTATCTGGGCCTTGTGTGTGTGTTTGCCTTCAGTAACGTAGAGGGGAAAGTACCATCTAGATTCATCTTTCTTCTATAGATACTCAGGGCGCTGCAGAACAGTGTCAGACACAAAAACGTCCTCATCACATGCAGACAGCGAGCTCAGGAAGCGACCAAACACACTGCTTTGGTGCACAGCAGAGGAAAGTCAGGACCTGCACAGCCGTCAGCTCGTAAACATCTGTCTTCCCGCTCTGCCGTCGGACTGACGATGCCAAAGCCTAGCCAGCATTCCCTCATCCCTTTCCTCCTGTTGTGGATCGCCATCCTGTCCATTGTCCAGGTTGTGGCCATCGTCCTCTTCTTCACAGTTGGACGTCAATGCCCGGTGAGACCGCTTTAAATATTTATATATCCTCTTTATATATCCTCTTTATATATCCTCAGATTGTATTTACAGAACGTTGCAGTGTCTTGTGGGTGTTAATGGTGAGTTACAAACTTGTAGATCAGTGTTACCATAGTATGGCAACGCATTTGAATGAAGTAACAGAGTACAAGTTGACTGTCAGCTGTGGCATGTCGAAACACCTGTGCAGTGCAGCTGCTCTTTCTTGTGGTTTTGGTAGCACATCTGGTGAGAAAGACACCTCTGCATGTGGTCTGCAGCTGGTTACAGAGACCCCTATTATGACTCCCGAAAACAGTGGGACTTTTTGCATAATGTTCAAATATGAAATGTTCATTTTTTTCGATCAACACCACATCACACCCCAGGGATAAAACAACGCAACACGACAAATGAAACCACAATGGAGCACAACTGGTCAACTTTTAAGGAAATATAAGTCCAGCATTGTTTAATGTTGGGGTTTGGCGTAAATATTTCACAAGTTTGACGCTTTGCATTCAAAGATTTAATTTAGAGAACTTGAGAGGGTTTTTATTGTTGGGTCAACCTTCATCCACGACCACTTTTAATTTTTCAGGACACTCTCGGACCATTTGTCATGATCTATTTCTTGTTTTGAGCGTATGTTGTGCTTCTATTTCCTTCTTCAGTCTCAGAACAGCAGCGATGTAGCACCAGAGCGCCGAATGCCATTCCAGGCAAACACTACACCTTCGGTAAGACAACCGCAGCTTCAGAGTTTGTGCTTCTCCTGTTGACCTCACTGTGTTGCGTTGCACGCGTTCTTAGTGAGAAGCCGTGCTGTATTACTCTTTTGTCATATGATTTTGCAATCCCACTATTCCAGACTTGGAGACGCGCTCTGTCTCAAATGACTTTACTTCTAGAGTAGCTTACGTCAGACGGTGTAACCGCTCCCCTCACTTCTTGGAGGAAGCACAGTGACGGCCTTACCACATTCGGGGAAATGCCACTAAACTTTAACAGTCTCTTCACGTTCCCTTTGAAGATAGTGTGTGATCTATTCTGTTGTCTCTTTTAAGATGGAGGTACTCGTCTCATCACCACGTTTAAAAAAAAAGTTACTTAGTGTCACTATGGCAGCACTCCTAATGTTGATATTTGAGATAACTGGATCTCTTCCTCTTTCAACAGTCCCCCTCCGAGCATGGGCTTCTCTTGGACCAAGGCACAATGCTCAGCTTTGAGGCTACTCAAGGTAAAGCTATTTCAAGTATTTCCATACTCAGATGTATGACAAAGGCTGCAACAATTTGTACACAAAGCGTCAGATCACCATTCACGAGCTGTTTGAAATACAGAAAATGGCCTTTTCAGAGGGAATAAGTAATTCCAGCAAATAAGATTTTATCACATGTAATTCCATCAACACTTACAGGACACAGAGATACACATTTTTGCTTGACGTGAAATTGCCACTCACCACAGGATTCGACGGGGAAATACAATGGGTGCCAAAGGATCCAGACGAAGGCCTGATTTCAGCAGGAGGAAAAGTTCTGAAAATACAGAAGGATGGATCCTTCTTCCTAAATCTTCAGGTGACACTTCGGAAGTCTTCATGTGCGAAATGGGCATCGCATCAGACAGTCAGTATAAGGAGGAACAACGAAACCATTCTGATTGGTTGGATTAACAATAAGACGTGCAGCACAGGCCTCCTCGGCAAGGTAGAGTTCCTGCCTGCTGAAGCAACTCTGGAGGTTAACCTGCCAACCACTGTAATAAATGAAAGTCTTACCCACCTGGACATCATCTACATGCCTAATAAGAAGCGCTGATACATCTTTATTCTCAATGGCATGGTCAAGGGAAACTGTCAGAAGACCTATTGTCTTTGGATCAGCAGATCAGCAGATCACTTTCTTCCTGCAGTCCGAGAGGTGACTGAAGAATGTATTTTAGCCACAGGCTGGGAAAAATCCTCACCCCTTTAAATTGTGGTTTACTAAAAAAATCCATCAGAAAACACAATTTACATCGATTTGACGTCCAATAATTTCAGCAAAGTAAAGCAGCTTCAGGATCAGTCTACGGTTTGACGTCATCACTACAAATCTGCTTTCTCTGCTGTTTTTTTCAAACCGACACATCAAACTCAGCTGTGTTACGACAGAGAGAACATGATGTGCACTGCCTGTTTGGGGGTATTTCTTGAATTGGAAAAGCAAAGTTTTCATTGCTCCTCAAATCGCTGTGATCGAGGAGCACATCTTTAGTCGGTGGAGGAGGTGTTTAGAGTGAACCAGTCCACTTGATTGTTTTGTTTTTTACCTTGTTGGAGTTTCTTCGATTTAAAATGTGTTGTTTTTATCTGCAAGAATGTATTATTCTGAAGTGCAGAACTGTGTTATTTGCACCACAGCTTCTATCCTGATTTATTTCCAGATACGTTTTAAACAGTTTGAATTATATTTATGTTGTATTTATTTATTGTTTGGACCTAAAATATATATTAAACCACACACAGATATATGCTGTATTTAACAAAATCCCATGGGAAGGTCAGCAAATAAGATAATATTCAATGTATGTCACTGTGTGGTATGCATATGTTGTTAGCGAGGCACAGGAACGTACAGTGTTTTCTTTATTATTTACAGTAATTATATCTCGCTAAAAGTGTACAAACTCGACAACATGGTTGGTAAGAAAAAGGACAAAATATGATTTATTTGTTTAGATAGTTACGGGATATTATGGTCTTTACACAATCTGTAATGATTGCAACAAAATGTGTTTGTTGACCATGTAAAAAAACAGTGACATACATTAATATTATATGTTCATTTAAAATGGAAAGTGAGAAGACTTGACAGAACTAACCTCCACGTATCCTTCTCTACCTGTATAGCACGTTATGACACATGAAATCACGACTTGTGGTGGTTGATGCGTAAAGTTTCATGTTGTTGAAGGAAATGTTTGGTTTTGTCAATGGTTTTCAGTTATTTTTAACGCAACAAGTAGCTGCTCGCAACCCGAGACCATCAGTGTGAATATGCATTCACGAAAGCATTGCGTATATTCTGGGAACATTTAAACAATTGTGTCTTCACGTCCGACCGCAACAACATACTGTAACTCCTGCCATGACAACATCTCCCTAATTAAAAAAAAAAAAACAATGTTCATACTGTTTATTACATTTGATGTGTTTGAAAGCCCCGATATGGAGCTCAACAGAGCGAATGAAATCAGTTGAATGAGTGTGACTGTGAGTCATTGTCGAGACCCTGGATATAAAGAGAAAGTGAGAGGGCATGAGTTAACAGTGGGACCCCGCAGACAATGAGTCACTAATACAAAGAAACAGCCGTATGCTGTCGAAGAATATTCCCTCCAGACTCTGACAAAGACAAATAAATATAAATCTGCACCTTACACAAACAACCAGCAGCCTATCTGACACAACAATACAGACCCAGTACACAAAAGGTCACTGGAACATGATGTCAGTCATCACCGCCAAGACACATATTTTCCAGGTTACTGAGGTTTCACCTAAAAACTGTTCCAAACCTCAGCCAAGAGTCCCATACCTAGCTGTTGCCACCACAGCTTTCGATTACCGAGTAGGAAAGGTCCAAGAAGTTGAATTCAAATGCCAATAACGGAGCCATTTACCACCCACTCGGTCTCATTTATTAAAGGCCTCTCCATGGGTTGGTTTGTTCCCACCTTTGATTTCCACCCATCGATGTCGAGTCGTGCATCCGCACAGAGACCTGCGGCAGCTTCTGTGAAAACCCTCATTTCCATCATCATCCACCCAAATGTTTTCAATGTGCAATCTTTGAACAACATGCTCTTTCAAGGTTGTTTTTAGTAAAACATGTCACACATTATAACAATAGATAGGCCAGAATTTAATCGATGATTTTTAGGAGAGAACAACATCATAAATCCAGCGGCTGGACTTTTTCCCTTGATCAAACATAGCATTACTGTTGTAACCTACTGGAAGCATTTTATTTTGGGGTTATTTTGATAACTTCAATGTACAATACTAATTTATGTTGCTACAATACACTGTGGAACATATATATATATATATATATTTTAGAAGCAATTATTCCACATTGTTATTTTGGATTTGAAGAGATAAGTTGTATTATTACATTGAGTAATTATTCTATTATTAATTATAACACTTTAACTGTCATCATTATCTCTGCTTGTTGATAATGCGATCGTGTGTGAGTAAATGAGTGAGTGATTTGAGTTGAGTGAGTGAATGAGAGAGTGAGTGTGTCTGTCCGCGGCTAATCTCGCATTCTGCTGCAGGAACCTGCATCATATTTTGCTCTCGTGGTCGCGGTGGTTCACACGATCTGAAAACACCTTTTATTGCCAGTTTTATCCTGCCATCGACTGCCTAGCTGACTCCTCGCTCACCACTCTTAACCGTTACATTTGAACATTTGAGTTGCTATTTCCTGTCCCTTTAGCCTCAGAGTAGTTCAAACGCAGCATTGTTTACAGGGGACAGCTTACAGGATGAAGAGTCACAAGTGCAACACTTGAGTGGAAAAGAAGACCCACAGGCCAGAAGGACTGGGGAACATACCAACCAAAGTGGGGTAACATTACCAAACACGTGTAACCAAAAAGGTGATCATTTATTTAGTTCAAGGTGTTTTCAGGAAACTAAACAGCAAAGTGGACCCTGTGGCTGCACTGCTGACATGTAATTCAAATATCAGCACTCCACTGTTCTCTACGTGATCCAGAGACCAACACAAGGGGACAGTATTTAGCTGTGGACTGCGTGCTGCAGGACCACCTTTCAGGTTTGCTGTGCAGAAAACAAACAAGGTGTTGCCCTTGTCCATTGTAGAGTCATGGCTGACGAATAGGTAGTGGTTGAAAAAGAATGTTGAGAGTCTCCACAGATTGATGTGTGACAACACAGACGTGCTTTAACAATGGAACATGTTGGTTTCAGACATGGAAGCGTAAATAATTAGCTGGAGATCACAGGCAAATAAAGAGAACCGTCAACCCCCACAAACCCTCTGTAAAAGTCATCTCTGAAGTTTTGAATCATGAGAGAAACTGCAAATGCATGAATCCCAACCACAGCTGACACGGCTCCCCCTCCTTTGCTACTGCTGGTCTCTCACACCTCGCGGGTCAGCCAGCGCTGGAAGATAGTGACTCACACACGCATCAAGAGGCATTCATGACAGCAGACTGTACAAGAGCTCTGAGCCAAGGCCACGCATGAAGATCATATGTTTACTTATGAATTTAGACTATATGTAGCGAAAGCAAAAGTGTGATTTGTCTCAACTCACAGTGTTTTACCAATTTGGAGGAAACTCGTAGTGCATGTCTGAAGGAAAATGAATTAACCGCCCACCTGTACACACACACACACACACACACACACACACACAGTCCTGCTAAATGTACACCACTGGGGTTGGAAAGTGAGTCAGCTACTGATGTCTCCACCACCCCCCCCACCCCCCCTTACTACCACTTCCTCTTCAGTTTACAAACATACAACTCTGTGGGCGTTTTCAAGAGCAGCTTCTTCGAACAGACTAAGCTGAAGGGAAAGCGTAACTGTGTGACATACAAAAGAGAAAAACCAAAAAAAAAGTTCAAAGGTGATGAGGCCTTTTGTTTGTACAAGGCGTCATGCTTGTCACCATGGTGATGCATTGAAAACAATCAAAGCATTACAGGAGACAAGTATGTTGATCTGAATGTGTGGAATCCACATATTGGTGCCTCTAAAACACCTCAAACTCAAGTACATTTGTCATGTAAGTTATACTGCTGTCCTGAAAAAGCAGTGATATAGCATTAACACATTCAGGTTGACACATTCACACATTATGTATCACACTGTACTGTTAAAAAAAAAACTTTCTCTGCAGTGTGAGGCGTGTGGTTGGACCGAGTGTGTGAAACTGTTGCTGCTGAGACCACTGAGCAAAGGCTTCTGCACGGGGCTCGTCTGACGCAGCAGGAAACACGTTCCACTTCAGCTGCACCATGTCCTCAAAGAAGGCTTGAGAGAAATAAACCGACAAACACGACTTGATCATGATCTGTTTATTTCAGTATTTTGTAAAACATTATTGTGCAGAAATAAAGCAATCATATATTTAATTCTACCACTGAAGGGATCAATAAATAGAGTGCAATACGTGTCACAGCAAGGCTGCAAAGAAATGTATAAGTAGACAGTTTGTATCTTTTTAATTTCAGCATGAACATGAAACATACGTTTGTACTCAGTAACGTTTTTCAACATTCAGACAATTACGATTAAAGTATATTAAAAAAATCCCCGATAAGAAAAAGCTTATTTACACTGTAACACTTAAAAAAGCCCCCCCCCCTCCCCCCCCCCCCCCCCCTCCAATAGGAAAGCCCCCAGCAATGTCCTGACCTTCATAACACTCGATGGGGTTTTCACACCTGCCTATGTTTCCGGTTGTGGACCTCATATAAGCCTCATAACATCTATTGTCCACTTTTATTCACTGTTTTTCCAAACGTCGGGACTCATAGCGAAATATCAATGTGATACTTATATCATATATGCACCGAAGATGTTCTCGTAAGACTTGAGTCGTGCAATGTGTGAGGTAGCGCTCACTTCCACGAACAGGGCGTCGCCTTTTGTGAGGTGAAACACTCCAGCCAGGAAACTGTTGGATCGCATTGCGCTGGACCCTCCTGACAATCTTCTGGACATTGTTGAGAAAATTAGCTTATATACAGCTTAATCAGCAGCTAGTTCATATGCAGCTTTAAGTAGCAACTAGCTTATATACAGTTTAATTAACAGCTAGCTTATATGCAGCTTTAAGTAGCAATTGACTTATATACAGTTTAATTAATCACTAGCATATTTGTAGTTTTAATAACCATTAGTTTATATACAGCTCTATTAATCACTTATACAGTGCTCACAACACAGCAAGGCCAGAGAGAAGCAGGTGAAAGGTTACTTATTTAACTGCGACACAAGGAACAGGCAGCCATCTTTAGAGAAGATAAGGAAGACACAATAGACAGTGAGATTCAAGCGAGGGCCACCGCCCCAGCTGAGCCCGGCTTCTTCACACACTCCTTCTTAGGACCTCTCGCATGGAACTCCTCACTCACACTGATGGAAACCAACGCCTACTAGGAGGGGCCAAGGTGGATGGACATCCACGGCTTCCATCCAGGTGCCATAACGTACAAACGTGCCACGCCTGCATCTTTGACTTTGGCCAATGTGTAGCAAGGGGTGGAACCCCTATATTAAGTTTCACGCTGATGTGTTGAAGCGTGTCTCATGGTGAATCTCTGCGAGGTTCATCCATTAGCACCCAAGCTTGTTTTTGATAGCTGGGCTGAATGACTCTGTTGATAAATAAATCTATTGCTTTGATTTAACTATACGCCTCTGAGAGCTTCTGTTTCATTCTTAAACCTGCTCTAAGTGTGAAAGACAACAACATCACATTTTTTCACAACAATTTGGTGACCCCGACGTGATAGATACGACACAGAGCAATCGGGTTGGAATGTTAACAGACCTCTCTATCTGTGTTTCAGAAAACAAACTGCGAGTCTCCCTGGAGGCTGGGAGCCCTGGTATTTGCCACCAGGTCGTGCCTGCAGTTCGGGAACAGTCTGATAGTGTCGACACAACTAACAAGGTGAGCAGAAGCCTATTTGACTGAATTCTGCGTATTGTATTATAGTCATAAAACTAAATTAAATCCGACTGTCCGAACTGTAAGTATGACATAGTCATTAAAAGTATTGTAAAGAATAATCACACAGCAGCAGGGTTGTTCAGCCCAGCATTTGGGGTTTTTTTTGTACATATGTATGAATGAGCCCATCAGAAGACGTTAGATAAAAGGCGAAAAATGATGTTTTTTGTGGCAGCGTAGAGTGAAGTAGTGTGAGACGCGGTCGCGCGCCTCTTCTGTCGCGGTCACGCGCCTCGCATGAAGCGCTCAAATTCCTGCCACAAATAAAGCGTAATCTTTAACGTAATTATAGGACGTCTTGGGCTACGAAGAAATTGTATAACATGACGGGGATATATGTATATGTTATTGATGTCATTGGTAAATTGTATTGAGAGAATTGACCGTGAAATATTCGTATCAAGACATCGAGTGTGTTACGTGTGGTGTAAAAACCAAGTTTACTCTGCTTAGAGTAACTCTTATAAAGTTTCTGCATGGGAGCACAAGTTTTAAGTTAGCCGATGTATCATTGATAGCGGACCAAGAGAAAATTACCTTATTGAGATCATCAAATCTCCGGATCTAGATTTGTGTGCGGCGCTTAGTGGAAAACCATGATATCTCTGCTTAGAGAATCCTCGACGGAGTTTCTGGGCGAGAGCACAAAATTTACGTTAATTGATGTGTCGTTAATAATGGACGTTGTGTAATAAAGTACCTAAAGCGAAAAGGACCCGCAGAGTCCTAGGTTACTTAAAAGTGTATTACAATTGTGTTGTTTGATGTATTGTGTTGGTGGTGTGGTTGGTAGCACCGCGGACTTCCACGCGGAAGGTCCGTGATCGCGGCCCAGCCAAAGCAGATATTGTACTTGTGTTTTATGATACGCAGCGGTCGCTGTGATGCATTAAAATAGCGCTGTTTTCTTTGATATGTGTACGATAGGGACAGAATTGATTATAATTTGACTGATTGTTTGCTGAAAAAGCATTTGTTTTTCATTTGTATCGTGGTCGAGAGATCAGCGGTACACAGTCGGTTTGCTGAGATTGAGGAAAAAGACAAATTGCGGTTAAAATGCATTGCTGATGAAAGTGTGTCCAAAAGGAAAAAGAATCAGCTCATCCGCAGGCCATGCTTCTGACTGATTTATATTTAAAAAGACAGCAGTGTATGTTCTAATGTGTGTTTATTGTTTCACTGCATTTGTAAAGGTATTAATTACATTCTAGACCGTATTTGTGAATTGTGCGCATTGCAAATTTGGTTTTAATGCTGAGAAGCAGTTGTCATTTGTGCAGGCGTCCAAGAGGTGTCTGTTTGTTTAGTTTGATAAAGTGGATTAACTGTCAAGGAATAGAGAAAGAATTCTTTATAATCTGACTGTTTTTTGGTTGCTAAAAAGCTGTATGTCATTTGCGTTGTGATCGAACGATCAGTAGCGCGCTGGTCTGTTTGATGAGGTTGAGAAAAAAAAAGGAGCTTGCTGATGGAATGTGATGAGTGTGTAAAAAGAGCTGTACATCTCTTCTACAACTCCGTGGTTGTGACTGATTTATGCTTAAAGACACGGCAGCGTGTGTCTTGATTATCTAGTATGAATGCGGTTGACTCCGTGCTTGTGACTGATTTATGCTTAAAGACACGGCAGCGTGTGTCTTGATTATCTAGTATGAATGCGGTTGACTCCGTGCTTGTGACTGATTTATGCTTAAAGACACGGCAGCATGTGTTGTGATTATCTAGTATGAATGCGGTTGACTATTTGCTGAGCTGTACGTTTTAACTTTTGTTTATTTGTTTGTCTGTATTACTAAAGATATTCCTTTGCCGTGTTGGTGATCTCTGTGCATTTCAAAAAAGGCAGTGTGTTGCAATTTTGTTTGAATGAAAGTGCATGTTTGAAGCGTACATAACCACGGCTGTGTATGGATTCGATTTCGTTTAAATGAGTGCGATTATTAGGAGCATATATGTAAGCGCTGAGACCTGGTTCAGAGTTTATGCTGTTTCTGAGTTTCTTTGTGCGTTAGAGACAGCCAGCTGAGGCCGTGCTTGGTGTTTGAAAATGTTGGTGTGTTGTTTCAAAGGTTGGTGTCCAGAGTAGGGAAAACACACATTATACACGACTGTTACATTCACACACACACATAAATCACTAGAATATGCTGAGAGACAGCTGAGGTTAATATAAGTGTCAGTTTTACTGGCATAGTTAAATTTATTGGAAAATTGTGTTCCTTAGGGATCGTTAGCAAAGTGTAATGCGGAAACACAGCAGTCCAGGAATGCTACCAGGAAGAAAAAAAAAAAAAAAAAAAAGTTTTAAAGCTAATACACAGCTTCTATTGTTCCAGCCAGACAGTCGCTAAAAGTATGAATATACAAGGTTAACAGCTGCTACAAATCTTCTATTCATTTAGTCAAGACTGGCGGTGGGAATATTAGGGAGGATTTGACTACTCCTGATAAAAAACACAGATGCGGCCTTGCTTTGTGTCCACTTACAAAGACAGTTAGCGGAAGATATTTAAAAAGGTGGGGGCAAGGTTGTCTCTCTCTGCCTTATAAAACATTTAGTTACATCCATTGCATGTGTAATTAAAACATAGACGTTCACACCTAGCAGGGGTATAAAGGGGGAGTTATAAATAAAATATATTCATACACTGTTAAATAATATGCGTTATACTTGTAAAGCTATATTGCGGAGTTGTGAGGTCACTGTATGAAGGTTTAAAACGCCGAGAGGAGCACTCCGTCATCCTTTCGTACGACAGGAATAAAGATCAGTGACCCTGAAAGTATCTGCTCGCTTAAACCCATCAGATTAGGGCAAGAAAACTGCCATCTTAACGCAGGAACAGAGTGTTCTGCTTATCTATCCACACAGAGACTTCGAAATATGTTTAGAACATTACTGTTTTCGTCTTCTTCACCCTAAGTGTTAATAATAAAATAGATCAGCATTTCACACACACACATACCAGAGAAAGCAAGGTTGTGAACGAGGGCCAGTGTGAATTCAGAGAGCAAACATGTCAATTGAAGGCATAAGAGGAGGTTTGGCTCCCTCTGCTGGCACTTCACAACCTGGGAAGAAAAAAGAAAAACATTTGACATGCAATTTGGCTTTTCTGTGGCCACTCCAAGAACTGCAACAGGAACAGTGGATAGGAGCTTTGGCTCCATCATGTGGACATTTGGGAATACTGATTTCAGACTTTCTATTGATTATTGCAGAGAGGGACATCATGGCTGCGAAATACACCTCTTGTCTGTGCAACTTGGAGAATGATGTCCAGGATCAGAGCAGGATGAATGGAAGAATCAAACATTGGCCGGTGGAACAACAAGCGTACAAAAGAATGATAAAGAGATGGAAAGATAAAGACATTTGGGATGGAGAACTGCTGAACTGTCCTCTCACTGAAGAGAATCTGCAACAAATAAGTGAAGAACACACTTATGATGAATACAGAGCTGCTGTGGAAAGAACAGATATGGAGCTCGAAGCACTAAAAGTGTCAATACAGCTGGCAAAGCTTGACGTGGCCCCAAAGCCTGCTAAAAAGAAAAAGAAACAGCACGGACGAACTTTCTACTGCTACAACTGTGGAAAACCTGGTCACTATTCACGAGACTGCCGCACGCGTGGTCAACAACAACAAGGCTCACCACATGGAAGAAGAGGAAACTATCAGAGAGAGACAGGCAATCAGCATCCAAGAAGCCAGAATCACGCTGAACAGCAATATCTTTCACATATCTGGCAACAACAGAGACACTGCTGCAACTATTAGCCACAATATCTACGTCATATCCAGTTCCAGACCCACATATTCCCTTAACAGCCCACAGCCACAGACAAAGCATCCTCCATCATGAAACACTCAGCCCCTTTAGTTTGAACACAAGAAACAGAAGATGTGTTCACCATTCTCACGTAGACTCTGTCACATGCATCGGCACTTCAAGAATTGACTATTCATTCCCTTTCCACATAGATGTTTCTGAACAAAAGGAGGGATGTTAATGCAGTTTTGTATCAGAAAGAAGGGGGAGAAAGAGACTATGTTTGGAGCTGCAAGAAAATCGAAAAGAGAAGGAGCTGCATCAAAGAATCCTCCTAAGCAAAGAAATTCACATTCGGAGCTGCAAGAAAATCGAAAATTCAAAAGAATGCACAAAAGCACATATTGTCTATGAAACAGGAGGAATCAATATGGCGTCATCACTACAACAAGGACCAGAATAGCTGCAGGAAACGACATGGCAGATGAAGCGGCTAAAGAAGAAGAGGATACAGACCAAAACAGATGGTTCTGAAAACAGCTATACAAGAGCCAGAAATCACTGAAGAAACACTGATTGAGATACAGAAGAAAGGCACGCACGAAGGAAAGAAAAGAACATTGCAAAGAATGCAAGCACTGTGCCTCTTCTGCGACAAATGCACCACCTGTGGGGATCATAATGTGAAAGAAAAAACCGTACAAAACACCTATGGGCTCTTATCCTGTACCATCAGCCTGCTTCCAAGACATCAGCATGGACTTTACTCATCTTGGTAATGGTTGACAGATTCTCAAAGTGGGTGGAGGCAATCCCAACTAAAAAAAAAGAAGACGCACAGACAGTAGTGAAGTGGCTGCAGACAGAGCTGATACTCCGATAATGGTTCACATTTCAGTAATAAGCATTTGCAGGAAGTAGATCTGGATCGGTGTATCATCCACAGTCACAAGGACTGGTAGAGAGGGCAAATCAGACGCTAAAATCAAAAATAGCGAAAACATGTGTAGCATCAAAGCTGACATGGGTTGAAATTTTACCATTAGCTCTAATGGCAGTGAGGAGCGCACAAGGAAATAAGACGCATCTTTCACCACATGAGTTAATGACAAGGAGGCAAATGCCTGGTCCTCCAAGAGACGGTAGTCATATACATAGATATACATAGATACATAGATGTACATATACTTAGATGTGCAGCAAGTTGAAATGAAGGCATATGTGACTGCATTAATCATTCTCACGGAGGCTCTCTCCAAACAGGTCCAGCGAACCAGTGCAGCTGACCAGGAAAAGGTAAAAATCTCATCCGAGAGGGTGACTGGGTCAGGGTCAAAGTTCATAAGAAAAGTGAACTGACCCCAGGTGGACAGGGCCGTACGAAGTGAAGGAGGTTACTTCACACTCGGTCCAAGTCATAAGTAAAGCAGGAGCACCTTGGCACCACCTGTCACACTGTGCCCCAGCACCTGAGCCGTCCAGACCTCTAGCAGAGGTCCGAGGTAATCTGACGCAAAATGCATAATTTGTTTTGTAATTTGTAATTTGACTTTTCAGCAACCACCAACAGGTGATCCAATTAGCTACAGGACATGGAAACGACAATGTTTGGTTAAATTGAATTGTTGATAATGCTATAAACAAAAAAAAAAATGGGTGGCTGTATAGCTTGTGCTGCAGCTAGACCAGCTAGGTTCACCGAACCAGCACCACTATATCCTGAATCTGACCCAACAGGATACGCATGCATGACAAATATGACTAAAATGGCTACTCCACCAAATTGCACTACTCTGGCATCCATATTTAAAGTACAAAACCTGACCCAACACAGACGCAGACATATCTTAGCAAAAAGAGCAACTGCAGTAGGATAGTTCAGTCTGGACAAAGGTCCAACCTACATAGATACAATCAGAGTGAACCAGAGGAGTGCCTAATCAATACAAATTGGTATATCAAATTGCAGTAGGTTTTGAGAGTATCGCAAGTATTATTCCATGGATAACTGTGAATAAAAATGTTGATCGTATCAATTATGTGCATTACAATGTTCTTCGTTTGGCTAATCATACTAGGGATGCAATAGAGGGTCTGGCTGAGCAGCTGGCCCCACTTCTTTGATTTCTATGCAAAACAAAATGGCTTTGGAGCTTTTGCTCAATGTTTGGAGATCTGTGTTGCACTAACATCCCCAACAATACTGCGCCGGACGGTTCAGTCACAAAAGCACTGAATAGTCTGAGGGCACTGTCAAACGAAATGCAGGAAGCATCAGGTGTGAACGATCCATTTGGAGATTGGATGGAAAACATGTTTGGAAAATGGAAGCACCTGATCTTGTCAATAGCAGTGTCAGCGGGTGTGTTCATTGCAATATTGGTCTCATGTGAATGTTGTATAATACCCTGTATTCGTTCTTTGGTTGGCCGTCCTATCACCACTGCCCTCTCCAAGGAACCATTACCACCCCCTCCTTATGGAGCTTACCCAGTATGGGAAGAGCAGAACAGCCTGGTAGGGTCAGGAGAGGCAGAGGCAGACACCAGCGTGTGAACAGGGCAGGAAAGGTAAAGAAAGTGACGTCCTTCAGACGTCAAGAGAGGGATTTGTTGAGAAAATTAGCTTATATACAGCTTAATCAGCAGCTAGTTCATATGCAGCTTTAAGTAGCAACTAGCTTATATACAGTTTAATTAACAGCTAGCTTATATGCAGCTTTAAGTAGCAATTGACTTATATACAGTTTAATTAATCACTAGCATATTTGTAGTTTTAATAACCATTAGTTTATATACAGCTCTATTAATCACTTATACAGTGCTCACAACACAGCAAGGCCAGAGAGAAGCAGGTGAAAGGTTACTTATTTAACTGCGACACAAGGAACAGGCAGCCATCTTTAGAGAAGATAAGGAAGACACAATAGACAGTGAGATTCAAGCGAGGGCCACCGCCCCAGCTGAGCCCGGCTTCTTCACACACTCCTTCTTAGGACCTCTCGCATGGAACTCCTCACTCACACTGATGGAAACCAACGCCTACTAGGAGGGGCCAAGGTGGATGGACATCCACGGCTTCCATCCAGGTGCCATAACGTACAAACGTGCCACGCCTGCATCTTTGACTTTGGCCAATGTGTAGCAAGGGGTGGAACCCCTATATTAAGTTTCACGCTGATGTGTTGAAGCGTGTCTCATGGTGAATCTCTGCGAGGTTCATCCATTAGCACCCAAGCTTGTTTTTGATAGCTGGGCTGAATGACTCTGTTGATAAATAAATCTATTGCTTTGATTTAACTATACGCCTCTGAGAGCTTCTGTTTCATTCTTAAACCTGCTCTAAGTGTGAAAGACAACAACATCACATTTTTTCACAACAACATCAGGAGGGGAATACTTCCGCCTAGGTACCGTTCAGTTCTCCGATTAACACAGTGGTAAAATACATCAATGTCTAAGAAGGAAACCTTGGAATAGACATAGTAATAACCCTCCTTCTGAATAACGAGGCTGTTGTCTTTGTAGTCCATTTCATAGAGGAGAGGGCCGGCATCCATGCTCCACGCCATGATTTTTGCATCGTGAACTACATCTTGTCCATCTGGGAGAAAAAAAAACAGCAACAATGTGAAGTCTGATTATTCATATAACATATTCATCATTTTAAATGATGAATTTAACTACAAAGGGCAACAGCCACAACCATATGTGTCATGGAGTTTCTGCATTTGCAGTAAATGTGGACGCTGTGTTAGTATAAGGAATATGAACACTGGTCTCACCTGTCAGATGTGCAACCGGTTTGGAAGGAGGAATAACAAGAGGTTTAGGGGGAGAAGTAACGACTGGATCTGTGTGAGGAGCAGACAAAGTGTCATTGATGTGGAAGTGAAGGGATATTCATCGGTTGAGTAATCAGCGCTGAGACATACCCGCGATGAGCTTAGAGGACGATGCTGAGGCGGCCTGCAATGGAAGGAAAAATGGTTTACCTCTCGGTTGCATGTTTGTTTGTGTTTGTGAGCATTCACACGCCATCACTGTAGTGGCTGATACGTGACCAAGTTGTAAGTATAAGATGTAAAAAAAAAAAACTACGAGCACATTCAATCGTAAAATCTGAAATGAGTTTTCTGTCTTGCTACGATGTTTCCTTTTTGCAGAACAAAGTAGGACAGGTCCGTCTCTCCGGGAATGAGCTGAAGAAAGATCACATTCGTGCGACAGGAAATAGACCATTTTCTATTCCCCAGCGTCCCTTGTTTGTATATAACCATGTCTGCCCAACAAGAGAGCCATGCCATCCCCCCCTCGTGACTGCTGCCATCACACAGAGCATCGGACGACGACAGGAAACTGAGTCACAGCGATTCGGTGAAAACACTGTCCGTCCAATATTACCGGCCATCACGTCCGCACGCCGCTGACACCCGGGTTCTGTGGCGCTTTCAATAAATGGGCCGCACTTCTCCATCTCTACTCTCTTCCCCATAATAGTGAAATTATTTCTCCGTCAGCAATTTTTTGAAAAAAAAGAAAAAAAAACATTCATATGATTCAGTTTTGTTTCCATCACGAGAGTCCTTCGCGTCACTAAACATGAACACAATCCTTCACATACATGTTGACGAAAGAGAAGCATTGTATAAAGTGGAGCCAGAACTTTAATGACATTGTTTTTATAAATCCACACCATAACTCCATGAAGACACTATGGGAATATCTGGAATCACAGATCTGACTCTTGCACAGCGGAAGTTTCCACTTTGGTTACGGTACGTTTGACAGCAGAGCAGACAGTTTCCGACACGCGTGTGACAACTGTTCTCACGTCTCTACTTTGTATTGTATGTTTATTAAATAAAACTCACAATGTTGACATTAATTTCAAGTAATTCCATTTGTGATAAAAAAAAAAACAATATTACAATATAAATACATGGGACTGAAGTTTTTACAGAAAAGATGTTGCTGAGAAAAGTTGAATACTTCCAATTGGTGGAAATGAAAAGGTGCTATCGACACGAAAACAAAACAGAAAGAGTTTTTTTGCGTCGAAGGAGACGGAAAAACAAGAGAAAACTGTTAGAAAACAGTGAAAGAAAAGTGAAAGTGAGAAAAAACAAGTGTTCCAGCTGAATGAGATTAAAAAGTAAATGAATCAAAGTGAAACTCCATTGATAAGAAGTCACAGGCGACTCAGAGAAATCGGGTTGATACTCACAGACCCCGGTCGGTAGAGACGGTAGATGAAGCAGGCTTCTATGGCCATGCCGCACAACGCCACGCTCACCAGCAGGAACAGCAGGGTCTGCGCCACCCCGGCACGCCGTCTCCCCTGGATCAGCCTGGGTGGCACTTCAGGCCGGGTGGTGTGAGTGTCCACCACACACACAGACGGATATCCACCCTTGGACATACCGACAGAGTGCTCTCTCTGTAACTGAAAAACAAGAAAAAACAAAAACAAATCTGTGTGGAGAAGTTGCTTCAAAGGGGCCGCGGAAGACAAAGGGACTTGAGAGACAGAGAGGGGTGACAAAGTAGCAAAAAAAAGGGTGGGCTCACTTGTGGTTGGTTCAAGTGGAGATAGCTGTCACGAGTAGTCAGATAAAGAACAGACTCGCACACAGGACTCTTGAGATGTATCACCAAAAGCACCTCATGGGGCCGAGATGCACCTGTCTGCACCTGACTGCAGACATCACAGTGACACCGTACTTGGTGCGAGTTTTGTTTTTGTTTTACGATGCAGCTGCAAAACCTGACAATCGATGAGTTACGAAGCCTCAAGGCAGAAGGCGACGATCACCAAGTGGTTGCATTTAACCTCCCCTTCACACCCTCCCACCTCACTGTAATAGCAATGTTGAAATATCTATATTCACACTTCCCCCCTCTCTCTCTCTCTCTCTCTCTCTCTCTCGCTCTCTGGCTTGTCTTTTAGTCTGACACCAGATATTGACAAGAGTAACGCTTAACATCCAGATCTCAACCACTTATCACGACGTTGTCCACAACGTTAAACCACCTCTGGGCTTCGTCTCAGAGGTGAGAACAGATCAATACTGAGGCCGCTCAGCAGACTCAGCAGATGTAGGGTGAGCTGAAGTGGCATGTTTCGACCAGGTTATGTTTGATGAAATTGATTGAAGAGGCATTTTAAATGTTATTGATGGTCCTCTGGATCACATCTGAGACGGTTTCCTGTCTCAGCAGGAGTGAAGGCTTTGAAATGCTGCAGACTTTAGTGATGTACGGCCTTCGTTAACAGTGTTTCCTCTGGACCAGTGAGGGCGATGTGATGTAAGGATGTGGAAAGACATCCAAGCACCGACAAGGACTGCTCACTTTCTTGACTTCTGACCTGGAGGATTTTGTTCTCTGCAAAAATAAACTCAGATTATTGTTGTCACTGATACCACTCAAACACATCCCACACATATAATCACTCATTCTTTCCCCCAAGAAGTATGTAAGCAGAATGTGGCCAAAAAAATAAACAAAACAAAAATCCCTTTTCCTCCTACAGAGAATCTGAGAGTTCAGGTGTCGACATCTGTCAAATAGAAGTTATAACAGTTCGAGACAAAGTCTGGGATGCCACGCTATTCCATACAAATTAGTTACGTATTTTTCTTATTCCCTTAAAACAGGTCTTGTGGTGGTGCTAATGGAATTATCTGAAATCAACAAATGAATGCAGAATATCAATTTTCAAGCACATCTGTTAAGTTAAATGTCTAATATTTAAAGTAGTTAAATATGAAACTATATAATTAGTAAGAACCACAAGTCTACTATACAATAATCGAATCCATTACTTTATTATTATTACTATATTTTATTATTTTCAAATGCCAAAACTAGAGATTATGTAAAAATAAGATTCTGTTACGGTGGCAGGGAGGGTGAGTTGAACAAAAGGCGAGCTTTAATGTGACAAAGCTGAGGGAGCAGACTGAATAAATCAAAATACTGGGTCCAACTGAAGATGGAAAATATATAATTTAGATCAGAGACACAATCTGAGCCAATAATAATGTGATTGGTGATTTAAAAGTCAAAAATGCAGTAAATGCGCAAAGAGAACAGGGTGATTAGACACAGGTCTCGATCACAAAGGCATGAAAACACAAAGACATGAAGAAAACCCAGACGTGACACATCCGGAGAAACTAACAATAAAACGCCCATTGGTTGGTGGACCGTCGTTTTGAAGCCTCAAATTCGGCATTTTGGCCGTCACAAGAAACCACATCCTGAAGCACATGCGAAACTACTGCATGATTCATGATGCCAATGCATTAAACAATGCAGGATGCTTCACGAATTCCTGTAACGCACCGTCAACAAATGACCAAGTCACTGTGAATGTGTCAGTTCAGCATTTATATTCAACCCCACTGAGTGAGTTGTCTGCAAGTTCTTCACTTACCCATTTCAACTTCTTCTGATTACATGATGTCAAGGCTGCACGGTCTGCTTTCCCCCCTTAGCTCCCCCTACAGGATAGAAGAGGACATGACAAGCACAACATTTTTTTTTTTTAAATGAATTAATGATGGATAAAAAAACAGTACAAAATGTACGAGAAGTGATAAAAAAAAAAAAAAAAGCAAATCAAAATGTACCTTAACTAACAAGCCTTCATGCCCCAGGCCCCGTCATGCACCACCAGGTAATGTGTATTGCTGCACTTTGTCACTCCACCTCAGTTTTGCATGTGAGCCCTGTTGGTCGAGGCAGATAGTGGCTCCGATCGAGGAACTTTACTGTTCCAACCGTCGGGAGTATGACAGTCAGCAATGACAGGTACACAGTAAACTTGCCTCATTGTGCACGTGTGACATAGAACAGTCGCTCAAAGTCGGTGAAAGTGGATTACATGGACTGTGCACCGCACGCTGAGGATGATGAATGTGTCTGGAGAGCTCTGTTGGCTGGCTTGTTTAATCCTGACCGTAGACTTGACTTTGGGTTTGGGGCCATACAAAGACATGGAGTTTACGTTCCTATTATCTGCTGGCAGCACAGAGTGTTTCTACCAAACTACAGCGAGGAACGACAGCATAGAAGTTGAATACCAGGTAAATGTTGTTTTCTTTCTGTGTGTGTGTGTGTGTGTGTGTGTGTGTGTTTAAAGTTTTGAATAGCTTCCTTGAAGATTGTGAATAATGTCTAACTGAAAAACAAGTTAACAAGCCTTGGACTTCGGTCTTGCATGAGATAAGAAAGCCACTACTGCTGTCGTTGAAGACACTTCTCCTGAGATGGAAAAAAGAAAAACACATTACATGATGATGACATCTTAAATGCATCCAAAATATAAAGCCCCCGTAATTAATATGAAATGAAAAGCATAAATACATATATTTAAAGCACATCGATCCTCAAGTGTCTCATATTGTGTTACAAGTCATTTTACAGCTGTGACCGCTGCATTGCTTCTGTGGTTTCTGAGCGTGTTGTCAGGGAAGAGCACCTTCACTGGAACAGGTGCTCCTATAGGGCTGCAGCACGGATGTGGAGGTCTTGATCGCCCATCACAACTAATGTCAAAGGCTGCTTCGTAATGGGGAACTGTATTCATTGCAGCCCAAACCAAAACCTTGAGAAAGTCAATGACTCCAGGACCGTTGAAGTGTGTCAGGCACTGAGCTCTTCTTTTACTATAGAGGGCGCAAGGGAGAATTTCCCGACACAAATAGCTTAACTGTCCATTTATTATCACTTCTGTGAGCCATGTTGCTGCTCAGTGGGCTTTGACTGACCCTCAAGCCCTCTGTGTCTTTCACAGGTGATAGCTGGGTCGGGTCTGGACGTTGGCTTCGTCCTCGTCTCACCCAGCGGACACCGGCTGGCCTCTGACTTCAGGGGATCTGATGCCGTTCACATGTGGGTCACTCAGAGGCTCTCCAACAACCTTATGACAAGCTTATGATTTCATATTCAAAAAATATTTTTAGCCAAGTATTTTTTTTTATATATATGTTTGATATCAAAGTGAATAGTTTCGACCATGCTGTTTTTTTTTTTTTAATTGTACACTTTATTTCTTCCCTGCAGGGTGGATCCCACAGAGGACGGAGACTACCGGCTGTGTTTTGACAACAGCTTCAGTAAACTGTCAGAGAAGCTGGTGTTCTTTGAGGTGATCATGAACAGACAGAGCAGCAGTGCACATGGAGGCCAGAATGAGTGGGCGGATGTGGCCATACCGCAAAGCATGGTGGAGTACAAACTGGAGGACATCAGGGTGAGGAGGGGAAACAAAGAGTTATTGCATCTGCAGCAGCTATGACGACCCTTCAGACAACACTTGACTTATCTGATGTCTTTTGTTTTGACTCTCATCTCCTCCTTTCTGCTGTTCTTCGTCTTCCAGGTGAGGTTGGACTCTGTGCACCAGCAGCTGGAGAAGAGCCGTCAGGTCCTGACCGTGCTGCGGACCCTCGAGGCGCGGGACCGCTACCTGCTGGAGAACAACCTGTGGCGCGTGTCCTTCTGGTCCTGCCTCAACGTGTGCGTCATGCTCACCGTCGCCGTAACTCAAATCTACACCTTGCGCCGCCTCTTCGACGTCACCAGGTGGGCGCGCACATAGTCTCAACCCAACTTGAGAAACCTGCACGTGCTGACCCATAACCCTTAAGTGACTTCAAGCCTCGTGAGCTGGATTTGAAGGGACAGTTCACACTTTTGGAAAATAGATTTATAATTGTTTTGTGATATTTTTTGAGTTAGTCACGCGGGTGGACATCACATTCACAGTTTACTGTAATATGCACACACCGAAACATGTCAGTGCAGCAGGGATGACCTATTGTTTGTATAGATCCCGGAAGTTAGCATCGCACTGGTTCCCTCCACTAAAAGATGATCATTGGATTTTGGATTATTGCAGAAAATAAACTGTGGAAGAGAATGCTAACTCATTTCCGGGTTCCGTGGATTTAAGACTCATTACTGCAGCAGTCAATACACACACACTTAAACACTTGCAGCACTTTTATTTGTCATTCGCTAGACTAGAAAACCACGGCTGTTCTCACTGGAATGTTTTATTCAATTTCAGACTACACTTCAAAATTAACATTTAACTATTGAGGCTAAGTTTAACCAATAATCAAAACAAACTATATCAAGAAAAGAACATCAGAAACTCAACCCACTTTTTTTTTACGAAGCCCCAGGCTGTTTAAAAAAAGAGATCACACCTATATCTTTACTGTGATAAAAAACAAAATCATTACACAAAATATTCAATCCCCCTGACCAGTTCATTCATCTGGAGATTAAATATGCAGAAATCATTAAAGTCATGCAGATGGCAAAGCTTTGGCTTAAACATTCATTTCTTTGCCATTATTTGGATGCATTCATTTGGTGAGTGGTAAAATCACAAATGTATTGAGCATTTCAATCACTGCTATTGTAGTCTGTGTTGAAACCTCCGGGGACTGTTTAGCTTCATCATTAACATTTTCTGTCATAAAGCACATTCAATGGTCACGCTCCACCACGAGGAACGCATTTTTCTGAACACATGCTACAATAATAATAAAAATCGAATCTTAAACCGTCTTTATGACTATAGGCACCGTACCGTATCTGGTTAGAAGTGCACTTATACTTTATCTCTAATTGGTTTTTGTTCAAATAAATAATTGAGTGAGAGATTGTGTGGTATAAAGTAGGAAACAGAAAAATATCTGCATTCGATTTACGCATTAAACTACATGTCACACTATACAAACTTAGTTCTGACCATCTGTGGAAATACTCAAACATTTTAGTGCTTAGAACAGTTTGAAACATTCAAGATCGACAAAACAACTTCAAGTTCGATGCCTCAATAACTAAAGTTTGCATGTTATGCTGGCAGCACAGATTACTGTAGCTCTGTAAGAGCATCGTCGGAGCTTTTGGTTGCGAGTGAAATGAAAACAAGACGTGTAGTCCTCCTGTAGTCCTGCTGCTGTCGTGGATTGTAGTCATTTCACGTCCACCTCGGGCTGATCAAAGGTCACCACTTGTTTCGACGGGGAGTCGGGCGCCTGTTCAGGAACAATCAACCAACATTAATCTCTCAACCCGTGTGACATGAACACGGCAGGATCCCGTCCCCGGAACAGCTCAGGAGATTGTAAATGAGGCAATCTGTTAGCGAGGGGGCTCAGAGATCATCTGCCACTCACACGGGAGAATATGACTACACACACAAACCTGGACTTATTGATGAACGCTGTACCAAAAAAGAGACTTCTGACATCTTGTACTGGAATTTGTGCGCATATGTAACACAGAACTGTTTTAAAATATGTTTGTGAAAATCTGAACAGAGACTCTGTCTGCATTTGGGGTAAACCAGATAGACTGCCTGCAAAATCATCCCCATCCCCCTGGAAGTTTGAATGTTTCTGTGTCTTACAACAGTGAATTGAAGTAGATCTACTCGCACTGTGACATTAAAGGGTCTTTGTCAAAAAAAAGTCACATTAAATCTACTTTGACTCAATGCTGTGAGATGAAACATTAAAAGTGTAACTGTTGATCAATACACAAGAGCAACAAAAGGCTATTACTGTGATTTGTTTTGTTAATTTTGTGTAAAGAACAGCGACCATTGTTTAGAGAGGGAGGCAAGGGAAGAGAGGAAAAACACGACTTTATCTGCAAGAGAGAGAAGAGCAAGTGGATCACACAGGACAAAAGGAGACACCAACCACCAGAGACAGTCCCTTTATTGTACACAACACCTCTTTATTTACTCTCCATCCTAAATGAGTTCATGTTCATTCAAATCATTTAATTGCTACAGAGGCACTTGACAAGGGTTTGCAAAACAAAAGAGATTTTTATTTTTACAGGTTGGTTTCCAACCCCTTCCACCAGATCCAGACAGGGGAGGGAAAGAGGAAAGGAGGCAAGGACACATCCATTAGGAGGAAAGCCCTAATGTTCTACAGGGCATTACAGTCTGGGCTTCTCAGGGGGCTGAAGTGACAGGCACAAGGGGGACCTCTGCAAACTTTGGCCAATAAGAGAATGTATCTCATGAACTCACTTTTGAGAGATTTGTGGAAGACTTCATGTGATGGGTCTTCAATCTAAAGACTCTGGGCTGTTTTATATGCTCATTGTAATCCTTGTGCCTCTGTCACTGAAAGCCAGACCCGTAGAGAAGTACAGGGGGAAGAAAAAGCACGTCTGTCTCCAGATTCTGTCGCTTGGGACACTTTTGAATTCTTTCATTTCTTTGTCTTGTCAGTTTGTCTAATTACGTTTCTCTCCTCTGTGGCGAGAACATAGACAAAGTCTAGACAGCTTCTGGAGACAGAGTGTGCCTTCGTATACACCACGACTCCCACCACCTGCTGCTCACAACCACTACCGAGAAAACATCCCAGCACCCCAACGGCACTCCCCACATGACCAGTCCCCCCCCCCCCTCTCAGTTGGTTTCAAATAAAATACCCTCCCAGAGCAATCAAAAGATACTCATTATCAAATAATCACAGCGGTGTAGATGATGTTTAGACCCCAGGTTCCCCCCTCCCCCAACATACAACACATTTAGACAGCTAATCCCTGCAGCAGAACCCCAAAATAAAAGTTTAGGAGGCGCTGAGTTGTACAAAGCCGATACATTAGCAACAAAAAACATCAAAAGAAATCACAAATGCCCCGATTATAAATAACGCATCAGGAGATGACCGATCTCTTTCCCCCCTGACATCCAAGGCTAATCTACGCAGCGGCAGTTAGTGCTTCCTTTCATACGACGACTACGGCTGCTTTTTAATACGTCGGGCCTTTGATTAGAATCGATAGCATCAATAGCAACCCTGTGACTAAATGAGATACAAGTGCTAACTCCCCGGTATAGGCCAGCTATATACAATATGTTTGATGCATGGAAGCAGAACTCATAGCAATAATAAATGTCCTTGACAGCTAAGCCCCGAAAGAGATGAGCCAACTCCTCAGCGCTTAACACCATCTTCATACTCTAAATCACGCCCTCGTCCCGCCGCCTCACCGAGTTTTATCCTCTCTGAGGAGAAACTGCACCGTGCGCGCCGCTCTATCAGAATCAGTTAATCCAGGAATGAACAGAGTCTACCCGAAGGCCTCAATGGGGTTCAACGGAGACTACGGGGATTATAATTCAAGGCTTTGAAAACTCTGAATTACTGGAGAGACTGCATCTCACAAAGTGCAGACAAGCCTTCAGCCGGTCCCTCTCCCTCTGCCGGGTTTCTGTGCATAGTGCTCTAGTTACGGAATACAACGTCCCCGTTATCGGGGGCTCGCTGTAAGGCTACATGGCTAGAAGTGCTGGGATTACAGCGGTAGACCTGGTTGAGTCTCTGTGGGGGGGATAACTCACAGAGGGGGATTCAGGCTACTCTCACAGATCCATACAACCCCGAGCTGTGATTCTTAGCTTCTCCTGCGGTTAGGATTTCACTTTTAAAGCTACATTTATGACGGTCATTAAAAAAGGACAAAGCCACTCAAATAAAATTACACAGGGGGGGTAAGTGACAGCACCAAAATAACAACAGTGACAATAAGATATTGTTTTTCATTAGGAATCAGTTAACAGGTGTGCGCGTGTGACACAGAGATCTCGACAATCTAAGAAGGTGGCGGGAGGGGAGAGGGAAGCCGGCCTGCAACACTTCATAAGTTAATTATCGAGCTTCTGCCGGGAACCTTGTCAGACGAAATAAACCAGTTATTATAATAAGAAAAGAACAGAAAAAGATCTCGAACTGATTTAGATGCATCGTCTCCGATCAGCGGGGTTTCATTTCTGTATTACATAATTTCCACAGCAGTCAAATGTAATATTCAAGTGGTTGAGGGCTTTCTGACATTCAGGTGCGCTGATAAAGATGCTTATTAGCAGCTTATTACATTGCTTGAAGAGACACGATGCTCATTATGCACCGCTATCAGTCAGCCCCTCCCCTCGAGCCCCCGCCTCCGGCCTTTAGTGTGCAGAACACACACACAAACACACACACACAAACACACACACTTGGCCACAGGTCTAGTCTAGAAGGGAGGGCTCGGCAGGGCGGATAATGGTGGGCCGATGAGAAGGCGCACCGGGGGGTCTTCGGCTGCAACGGGGAGAGAAGATACAGAACAAGGGGTGAGACGCGCTCACAGAGAGACAGCGGAGAAACCAAAACAACCCGACAGAGAGGAAAAAAAGGGGAAGGGGAGGAGGAGAGGACAGTGGGAGTGAGAAGAGAGTGAATGCTTCGATATAAATATCAAGAATGGGATGAGTGGTGACCTGAGAAATGACAAACCATACCTGTGACTCTTGAAATGAGGATGATGAATTATTAGTGACATGATGTTACAAATGCAGCGCAACAACAAATCGCTCGACACACACACACACACACACACACGGTGGGCGCATCATAACAGGAAGACGTACCTGGGTACACCGGGTGGGATGCGGGCTGGTCGGGAGGGGATCTGTGGGGGGGCGCTGAAGGGATCCTGGTAGCTGTTGATGGGTGGTCCTGGGCGAGAGGGGATTGGTGGTGCGCCGAAGGCGGGAGAGGGGTTGAGCGGAGCTCCAAAGGCAGGGGAAGGGTTCAAGGGCGGTCCTGGTGTCGGGCCCCGAGCGGCAGGCGGGCGGCTGGGGGTCGGGGCGGCTGACGGGGGCGCCCTGCGCTGAGGGGTGGGGCTGAGAGGGCGATACGATTAAATGAAACTTAATAATCACCTAAAAGACCCCCATTCATTCTCCTGTAGAGGTGGATGTGAGGGGATTATTTGGTTTGATATAAGACACACTGCAGAATGTGTAATACTTTCCAAATTCAGCAAAGCCGGCATAATACTACAATGTGAATGGTTTCAAATCTTAACTAAATGCTGGTTAACCCTCATCTCACCTGGCTTCTTGCATCCGGCCGTCATTTACGGGAGGGGGCACCGGGGTGGAGATGGTACCGGTGCTGATGTCGCCAATAATGAGCAGCGCCTCCTTGAGTGCATGATACATGCGCAACAGTTCGTCTCTGCGCTGGGCCTGGTCGGCCGATTCCTCCATGAGGATGCTCTGGTCCCCGGATGAGTAGAGGTAGGCCAGCAGCTCCGAGTGGATGAAATCCTTTGCCTGAATGGAAGTCAATAGTGTCAAAAGACAGAGAGATGCAACTTACATTGCTTAAAATAAGGAGCATGTGTGGACAAAAGTTAAATGATCAGGCGGCTCATAAATTAGAAAATATGGTTGAAAGAATAAAACACAATGCCTAAGAAGGGAGAGGACAACAACAATGTTGGAAAATCATGAAAGGAGCTGCCCAGCAGACAAAAAGTGTTGTATTATGTGTGTGTGTGTGTGTGTGTAGCTGCTGGATTATTGGAAGCCATCAAGTGAGCTCACCACAATAATAAAAACCTAATAAATAGACGGTGGACAAGCCACTGTGAGCATGCGCCATAAATCCTGTTAATTTGTGTCTTCAAGTTTATGTTCTCGTGTTCATGCGATACATGGTTCATGCTGCTGCTGCTTGGATGAACAAGAAAGAGGAAATGACATGCTGCACGGCTCTGTGGCGCAATGACACATTAGGTCTAATTAAAAAGCACTTTATCTGATCTCAGATCAGATCACTGGTTTATGAGGTGCCTTGCTTGCTTTTATAAAGAATGTAATGTGCCTCATTTGCTGGATGATGGCAACATAACTGTCAGCATACATAGCTAATTGCATGTTACCTCCACATATACATGGAGGTTTATGTGCAAAAACACACTATATTTGGTACGTAGGATGAGCACCAAGCAGAAGGACAATATGCACTCTGACATACAGCACACAGTGTTGAGGTAATAAGACTCAGATGATCTCTTTAATTGGGTTTCCAGATGTGCAGACACTCTGTTAATTGTCTTGCGTCTGCTGCTGAGGACCGCTGGACTCACACTGTTGATCATGAGATGCATGATGGTCTTGGGCACGAGGTCTCTGGTGGATTTGTTGATGATGCCGATGTACGAGTCCACCAGGTTGCGGATGGTTTCCACCTGCCTCTCCAGCTGAGGATCCATGGAGAACGTGTCCGCAGGGGCAGCATCGTCATTCTCCGTCTGTCAACAACACCACACACACAAACAAACGACGATGAAGTATAAATACACGATAAACACATCTTCAGAGTTGCTCTCTGTAAAAGTAGAAATTATGAGCCAAAAGCGTACACATAGAAATACAGAGGTGCATGTAGGGCTGGGCGGTATACCGGTTCAACCGGTATTAATTTCCCATACGATATGAATTTTTCATATTCCGTCATACCGGTGCACAGTCGAAACAACTTCTGTCGCTCTTCAACAGGCAGCAAAATATATTGTTCGCCGCTGGGAACGCTACGGTCGGAGCTAGTTGGGAGCTAGTTGTCTTAGCTGTATTGAGAGGGCTAGTCATGGTCATAACAACAATTAACAACCCACAACTAATGCTTTTTAATAGGGCAAAACACCACGACACAACAGTTTGTGACAGATAAACAATTTGTAGCACTAATAATTGTACATTCATAAAATTTCTCCGCCGAACTGCATGCTGGGTAAAGCTCGCTAACAACAGTCTGCTAACAGCTGGTTAGACGCTCTGTAGCTCCAGTAACGTTACATTAAAGAACAGAAAAGAGCGATGCAGGATGAACAGACTGAACAACAAAAGGTATTTAGGTCAGACGCATATGCAACGCTGATTACCGTATAATATGTGTGGTATTTGTTATAAATGTACGTGATAAGAAGCTGTACATGGAGGGGCTTCTTCTTCCATTTGCGGATCGCAACCAACTTGCATCGGTGCATACCGCCACCTACTGTACCAGAGTGTGCATTTACAGGATAAGCTTTTCTTCACTGTTCTGATAATAAAATAAAATAATAAAATATATATATATAAATAACTAAAGAAATAAACCTAAACACCTACTAACAACTAAATCCTACGGTCTAATCCCGTTTCTTTCCATGGAGGGGCTTAGGACCCAGGGGAATGTAGGTGAAGGAAACAGGAAGTGACGATACGGAAGACACGCCACACAAACAGCCGTTCACCACTCGCCGTGTCTTTTCGGCGTTAATTAATTAATGCTTTAACGCGGAAAAAAATAAATACCGTGATATACCGTGAAACTGTCAGAATCCTGCCAGAAAGTACATTTTTGGTCATACCGCGCAGCCCTAGGTGCATGTATTAATAATTACCAATATCATCAGATTTAAAGAAACAGAACCCTCTCACACACCTGGTCCTTCTCCGGATAAACTCCGGCCCTGAGGAAGGAGGCTTTCCAGCTGTCCACATCCTCTTGAGAATCACAGGCCAGCTCTACCTGCCGAAGATCCTTGTACACGTTCCTGTACAGGCAAACAAAGGACAGACGCAAGTGCTGGTGAGTGTGTAGGCTTAGCCAGTATAGAAATGGTACAGGACGTACACGGCCCTTTACAAGTTAGGACTCACCTGATATATTGATGTTTTCAACCAAAAATGGCTATTTAACTGACAGAAACAGTATAATTTAGACACCACATGTATCGTTTACATTTGCAATACATTCTAAAAAGTTGATGTCCCCGAACTTTTGAACGGCAGAGTACACGCACAGAACAGGTAAAGTACACGTGCGTCCACAAACGTTTTCACTTCACAACATACACCTCACCTGTGTTCGGTGTTGAAGATTCCAAAGATGTGCTTTGTGGACATAAAGCCTTTCTCTACATCTCTGAGCTTAAGGTTATCCAGAGGCAGCATGTACTTCTTTTCTTTCTCCTAGCAAGAGGCAGACAGAAGAAATACGCATTTACAGCAGAACTGAAACCTGGAATATGCAACATATAACTTCAAAGAGTGAGTCGTTGTATTCAGTTGGATAATGGAGACGGATGAACACAGTTCTCCCTCAATGAGTAGACGACTTGATGGAATGCATATCCTCTGGTTTGGACCACCACCTGGCTGGTGAGATGGAGCAATGCATGATGGGGGAGAGGAGGAAGAAAAAGGAGGAGCATGAGGGAGTTCTGGGGGGGGGGGGGGGGGGGGTTGGGGTGCCAGCTTTCACTGTTGAGCAGAGACATCTGGAAGCATTTACATCTGCAAGCCCAACAGTTACATCACTCAGTGTTCCACCCAAACCCCGCCCCCACCACACTCACGGCAAAAAAAACAAAAAAAGTAACTGCACGTGCAAAGACAAACAAACATACACAAGCCTGAACAAACGCATATCATGGGATTTGGTGCAAAAACATGCATTCATATAGATGCAGCCAACTGTCCAAACCCTAAAAGATACAGAAGGACTCACGTGGACAAGCGCCTACCCACACGCACACAATCCTCCCTCCCCCCCCCCCCCCCGTAACCCAGTACGATTTCCTGCAAATTCCAAAGTCAGATCCCGGCTGGAACATTTCAGCCCGCCTGCCACGTCAGTTTGCCTCCACCATCCTCCCTCTCTTTCTCTTTGCCTTTTCACAGAAGGCGACCAACATAAAGAATTGCACCGTTTCCAGTCGGCGTTTGGACAAACCGAGGCCACGGAAATGGAGTTCATCCTCAGCAGTGGTATCTTTCACTGGCTCTTTGTTATTTTAATGGATAGAATGATAAGACTGAGGCCTCGGGAAGAAGATCAAGCGGTGAGTTAAGCCAGTACAACGCTATTTCGTTAAATCGGTCTTTTAAATTACGTTAAAATCAAATCATCAGTGAAACTAGATCATTCGATTTCAGATCACGTAAGCAATACTCACAGTAGTGCAGAGTTTGCAGAGTGAAGTTATTTAAACAGGAGGGAATGCAGTCCACCGTGTCTGGATAGATTTGCTTGAATCAGTAGAAAGGTCAGATGTTTTTCTATTACGCTCCATTTTAAATAATCTATGCTCGATAAGATTAAAAGTATCGGGGCGTTGTGGGTCCTGATTTATCAGACTTTTTGTCAAATGCCTTATTGTTTCAATGGGGTAATGTTTGCTTTCTGTGCCCTCTGTCCTACTGTCCCAGGGCAGCGACATGCAGCCGCAATGACCTCGGGGTCCTTCCTCCCTCCAGAGTCCTCCTCACCCCCCCGCCTGCCCAGTGTTCAGACTACCTGTTCATCCGGCTACAGCTGAACAGTAGTCTGCACATTGGTTAGGCTGGGCTGGGACGCACACACACGCCTCCAGCCACCTTTGACGACGACACCAAAATCTCCACTCCGGATGTTTATCAGTGGCTAATGCAGTACCTTCACCTTTATGTGTCAGCTTATTTTAGCGATCCGTGTCCAGTGAAATACAGCATTGGAACAGAACGTCCTCTCACCTCGTCATCTTTGTACCAGGACAGGGACTCCGCAGTCAGGATGAACCAGTAGTCCTTGGAGCCTCCCTTCATGATGCTGATATTGAGGGTTAGCCAGCCTTTCCTGATCACCTGCACAGCGAGGAGAAGACGTGGAAGAGAGAGAGAGAAAGGGTGGTAGGGAGAGAGGGGGTCCCGGAAGGACGGAGGAGAACAGCTTTGTCAATCAGGCTTATGTGACACGAGGGCTCTATGAGTGGTACTGGGATGTGAGTGACACTAATAAAATCTTACCTGCTAGGTCACTATAAATCTGGCTGTCTTTTACCTTTATTTTGTCTATGAGTCAAATATATGCACGATAACACAGAGGTATGGGTTGAATGTGAATATTATGGAATGAATAAGGAGAGACCAAAGGACTGCAATGCATGCACAGGAATACATAATGTTTGCAGTAACATGGCCGATTGTATGCAAAACACTGAAAAGGGATGTTTTTCACTCGACAGAAAATAAATCCTTAAAAACACACAAACGGCACCAGATGGTGTCCAGACGAAGCTAACCCTGACACGGAGACAAAGACCAACATTCGACGGTGGTATGTTAGGCGTCAGCGGGTCAGTAGAAGCTAGCCTACGCGTAAAACAAATGAGACGGGGTTAGTGGGGTTAACTGCACTCGGATATAGAACTGTTTAAGTAAAAGATGGGGAGAAGGGAATGCAGACGACGGGGGTAATGGAGGAGACAGGCACTGCAACGGCTGGTTAGCCGATCTATTGGAGTTCATAGAGGGACAGAAATCTAGACAACAAATCTAAAGTGGAGCGATGGAGAGGGAGGAAATACATCGGACTGAGAGGCAGAGTTGAGTAACTCACTGAGGATACATTTTAGAGGAGCCCTCTTAGCTACCATGTCTCTCTGTTTTCTTTCTACATTTAAAGTGCAACGGAGGAAATGACTGTCTCCGAGTAGTGTGCTCTTATTCTAAGTAAAGCAAAGTCTGCTCTAGACCTCTCGTCTGCTCCCCCTCTCCATCCAGAGGACTGGAGTGAGTTATGAGGGGAAAGAAGGTTCGTTAGTTCAAAAACATGGTAGCGGAAGCACGTGCATAGAGGCTTAGCGGTAGTTTGCCTTGGCCGGGAAATAACTCGAAACAAAAAGTTTAAAATCCCCGATTTAAAAGTCTGACAGTCGGTTGGAAATGTTGTGACCAAGTTGACACGAGAAAGATGAAACAATGAGATGTTAGCATGTCACGTACGAGATGACGTAGAAATGTTCAATCCTTTCTTTTTTGTAAATTGAAGTTTTGCAAGTGGTTCATTATAGATGCACGATTACATCTGAGATTAACTCCAAGGATTCAAATTTGAAACATGCCAATTTAAATTTGTCAAGATAGTCAGTAGGTTATGAAAAGAAATGTTTTGATCAAATCACTGGAAATCATCCCAAAGCCATGACACCACACAACAACCGTTTTGATCAACTCTGAGTGTAGAAATGATAATGATAGACTTGGAGACCGGTGGTCTTTTTGGATATGTCAGGCCTTTACGTTGGAAAGTGTTTCAACGTGCATTTAATCTGTAAATGACATCATTAGACATGAATCAATACTTTTACTGTGTTGCTGATTTAAATGGCTCCCCGCTTTGTCCCCCAGCATCGTTTCGGATGATTCTCACAAGGCAAACTTTTTGAGTCACAACGCATGAGGCGGCAGCAGAGGTACGACCGCTAAGGCATGAGAACTGACGCCATTTCCTCGGTCAGTGGTGGAAGAGTTCCCCGTTCTCTTTGTTGCATTGCACAGTGACTAAATCCTTCGTGGAGGTAAAATAAGTCACGTCTCGTTTCAAGGATTTGGTGGAGAAAAGGTGAAATGTTAGTAGCAACCCAAATATGTGCAATTAAAAAGACAATTACTGTCTTATTCAAATGAAACCAAGAATTACGAGAGCAAACCTGCCATGTGTTACTGTTGGGTCAGTTCCAAATTACTGGTAACTGAGTGCTGATGCCATAATTGTGACTGATCAGACTGGAGACTCTACCTTCTCCTCGTGGACTTCTCCCAGTCCGGCAAGCTGCAGAGAGAACAACTCATTATGGTGAGGTATCAACCGCGTCTTCACCGGGAACTCTTTCTGCTGTTGTCTCACAGCATTTGGTCTTTTCCACCTTAACCAGACTGGCTGACCTGTGTGTGTGATGGCCTCAGTCCTCCTGCACGGCCTACCCCTACTGCCCCCCTAGCAATACATCTTCGGGGTACTTACCAGAATCTCACCCTTGCAGTAATGGGAAGGGGAAGGGGTGCAGTATGAAACCAAAGCAAAAAGAAGTGAGAAAGCAAGCAAGCCAAGGGATGAGGGAAAGATGAGAGAGAAGGACGAGGAAGAGGAGAGAAAGGGTAGCAAGGGGAGAGTTGTGGAAGGACAGAAGAGGAAGAAAGAGAATGAAAGTTTAAGGAAAGGTCGAGAGAAAAGGGTGAAATAGTGGGAATGACAGGAAACAGAAAGTAATAATCCATGAGACAGCCAGAGAGAGGGAGAGGCGAGAGG